>NC_044039.1:112184276-112484276 GCF_901765095.1 Microcaecilia unicolor | reverse complement strand
TGAGGGTGGGGTGTGTGTGCAGGTTGTTGATGTGTGTCTTTTTTTTTGTTTTGTTTTTTTTGATTGGGGGGTTGGGGGATGTGCTGTGCTATGCTGGCAAAGTGGGATGGATTGGTGTGTGGCTTTGAGGGTGTGTGTCTGTTGTATTGTGTGTGTGTGGTTTTGTCTGTCAAGGAGGTTTGTGGAGGGGGGGTCTTTCTGTTGGTGAAATGTAAATGTGGTTGTAGTGGGGGTCAGTCTTTGCTGAGTGGTGGATTGTTTTTTCCGTTTTTTTTTTTTTTTTGTGTGTGTTGTGCTGAGGCAGCAGTGTTTTTTTAGATGGGCGGAAGGTAGAGGAGCACGTTCTTGGTCTGTCAGTATTTTTTGGCCGTTTCAGGGCTGCTGTAGGGGAACACTGGAAGAGAAATGTGCTGTGGGAAGCAGCACCGTCTTTTTCCGTTGGGCTGGGGTTCTGGGCATCCTGGAGGTGGGAGACGGCTTGCCTGAGGACGGGGATGGTTGTTTTAAGTTGGCGGGAGAGGAGCACGGTCTCGGGCCATCGGGTGGTGATCCGGTATGTTCGGTGCATTTCAGGCCGGCTGCAGGAGAATGCTGGAACATGCGCTGCGGGAAGCTGTGCCGTCTTTTTCCGGGTGCTCGGGGAATCCCCGAGGTGGGAGACGGCTTGCCTGAGGCTGGGGATGGTTGGGCACGGCCGCTTTGGCAAAAGGGGAAGAGGAAGGGGGTGGGGAGTTACCTGTAGCTGCGTGAGAAAACGGGTATTCTTTGTTTTGTATTATTAGTTTGCATTTCTGTTGAAGAAAGAGTGGATGCCTTTTGAATGATGGAGGTGGTGCGTCAGTGTGCGGTTGTTTCGTTAGTTTGGCAGCCAGTCTCCAGCGATTCCTAGGCATGGAAGGAGTAGGGAAACACACTCCGCGTGTTTCCCTGCTCCTCCCCCTTCCTTGGTCACTGTTTGCTGCTGGCTAGGTCGCGGGTAATCCTTCCAGCTGGGCCGCAGCTTGTCCTGTTCGCCCACGTCCCAGATGGTGACGGGCACGTTGTTTTCCGGCTCCTCTGACTCCATGTCAAGCGATCCCAAATATAGTCTTTGCTATGGGCCCTCTGGCACTCTTCAGTACTGGCATTAGGCATTTACAAATTTCTCCCCTCCCCCCCCTCCCCGGTCTATTTTTGCACATACCCACAGCAGGAATATTCTTCTCTCGTTCCAGCGGTGGTTCTGTGCTCTCCGTGCTGCACAGATAATGAGCCATTCTGCTGGGGAATGCTCCTCCCTTATTGTCACGTAGTTTCCTCTGATTGGTCCGTCTTATGTTGCCTAGTGTTGCCTGGGAACGGTGTTGTGATGGTCCTTTGTGTTTCAGAATGTTGAGGGTGTGTTTTCTGATTGGTCCGTCATGTGAGGGCGGGGCAGAGAAACATGGTCAGTGTTGTGGCTTCACCACCATGAATCCATGAACCCTTCAGGGAGTGACTGAGTGACTTCAGAACGTTGTCTTCAGAACGTTGAGGGTGAGTTTTATTATAGTAGATTTGTATCTGGAGAAAGGTTATGGTTCTCATACACTGTTGCAAGAGTTTCTAGAAAAGAGGTGAAAGAAATTATGAGAAATGGGGCTCAACTGATCGCCAGTCAGGAAGTGGCGGGGCCCAATCAGTTTGCACTGAAGAAAATAGTGTGACAGTTGAAGAAACAGGTAGTGAGTTGGTGTCATTTAGATGAGATGGCTGGCATGAATGTAGGCTTATTGAAAATTCAATCAGAATGATATATCATAAATGTAATTGAAATTTGTCAAGTTTTGACAGAGTTGTGCAGAAAACAAGCTTTGTATAGTTTTATATATATATTTATTTATAGATAAAGATATATAATTTGTGTGTGTATATATATGTTTTATTATAAATATCTATATCTATATTTATTTATTTATTTGTTACATTTGTATCCCACATTTTGCCACCTATTTGCGGGCTCAATGTGGCTTACATAGTACCGGAGAGGCGATTGCAGACTCAGGTGAAAACAAATACATAGTGAAGTTGTGGTAAGATAACGTTCATGTACTATAGCCACATAAAGGAATCGTACTCGGAAAGGTTGTGTTATGTCCATTACTTTTTTTTTTTTTTTTTTGCAGAGATCAGGCATTTTTGTTGGATTGGTAGGGTATGCCTTTTTAAACAGGTAAGTTTTTAGTGTTCTCTGGAAGTGTAGATGGTCATACGTAGTTTTCAAGGCTTTTGGTAGTTCAGGTACAGTTCTCTGTCCCAGTATATATACATACATATAAAACATTCCTAACTTTCAACTCTGACCAATCCCAGTCTTACCCTCTACTGCATTTAGGGCCTCTTTTACAAAGCCGTGCCACCGATTCTCGGTGTGACAAATAAGAGGAAGCCCATTCAAGGAAAAAAAACTCCTTATATGATGTTTAGCCCCACCAAGTGCATGCCAGAATGCACTGGGCAGGGCCTGGGCACCGCCATTTGGTTTCTGGCGGGCCGGAGGGAGCTCCTGACTTCCTGCCTCAACCTTGTTGTAAAGGAACAGGGAGGGGCAGGGTGGGGGTCGGGTCTGAGAGGGGGTGTGTATGCGCACACGCAGGGGAAGGAGTTCGATCCACTGGACCACCAGGGAAAATGTTTTTAAAAGGTTCAGGGGTCGGGGGGAGGGTTGCGGTCCACTGGACCACCAGGGGAAGGGGTTCTGTCCACTGGACCACCATGGAAATTAAAAAAAAAAGGTTTGTTGGGTCGCAGGGGGTTGTGGGGGGAGGTTGTGGTCCACTGGAAAAAACATTGAGGTGGTCATGGTCCCCTGGACCACCAGGTTAATTTAAAAAGTGTGGGGTCGGAGAGGTCCAGTGCATCAGAGCTGTCAAATGTGCATCGCTGCCTAATTCTTTTATTAACAATTAACTCCACCTCCTCTGTCACTCATGTCCAGAATGGCACTATCTTTCTGCATTTTATTTCAAAGCCACTCCCCCTTAGGCTGGGTTTCCTCCCACCCAGGAACCTCCCAGCCACAACCCCCCAGTGACTTTCAACAGGGATTCTATCTCTTAGTAGTCCCCATATTATTTATTTATTTCAGCAAGAAAGCATTTATACCCCACATTCTCCAAAACATGTTTGGTTCGATGTGGCTTACAATTTTAGTTAGTGGAGTAAGTGAATTACAATTTGATAGTAGAGTGGAGGTAGTGCATTATATTTTAATCGGAAGGATGGGGGAGTAGAAGATAGAGAGTAGAGGGGACATGGAGAGAAGAGAGGTTGTGGGGGGGATCTGCAACATGTTGTATGGGTGCGAATAGTTTAGTTTTTTTTTTGTTCATGGGTAAGAACCTTTTAAACAGGTAGGTCTTGAGGTGTTTCCGAAAGTTGGTGTAGGGTGTTATGGACCTTAGTGCTTTGGGGAGGGTGTTCCACAGCTTGGAGCTTTGGTATGAGAAGTTTGCTGAGTGAACAGTCTTGTAGGTGAGTTTGTGACATCTAGGGTAGTGAAAGGTTAGATGGTTTCTTGCCTCGTTCAATGTGTTCTTAAGACATAAGGTGATCACGTCTGATAGGTATGTAGGTGATTCACCGTGGATTATGAGCCAGACCATAGTACAACATTTGAAGGTTATACGGGCTTTGATGGGGAGCTAGTGGAAAACTTGTAGCAGAGGGGTGGCCTTTTCTTATTGAGGCTTTCTGAATATGAGTCTGGCTGCTGTGTTTTGAACTGTTTGTAGTCTCTTGATGGCGTGCTCTTTGCAGCCAGAGTAGGGTGATTACACTTATTTTTAGGATAGCATAAAATCTGTTTTACTCTTTTGGAATCTTGCAGGTACTTGTGGCCTGGATTGGCCACTGTTGGAAACAGGATACTGGGCTTTATGGACTTTAGGTCTGCCCCAGTATGGCAACTCTTATGTTCTTATACTCTAAACCTTTTTTTTTTTTTTTTTTTTTTTTTGCAAGGTGAGCATCAGGGCTGGCTAATTTTAATAAATTTAAGAATATGAAGAGAGGTTAGGGTCAGGACCATCAAAAGCTGAGAGGCTAGTCAATATAGTAATCCACTCACTCAGCACTCTCCTTTCATCTAATAGGTCACTTCAGTCCAGAAGATACAGTTCGGAACCATAAGGTTTACTTCATCTTGAATGAGGTAGAAAACATAGGACAACTTCTCAGCATTAACTATACACAATCAATAGTGTAATAAAGTAATTACACTTACATTATTTAGTTGGTTTCCTCCTGAGCACTCTGCCTTTGGAGAAGTTCTTCAGAAATGTCTTGGGCAGCTTTATCTCTCTGAACCCTTCCTTTAGAGAAGAGCTGATCTGCAACTCCTAATCCTTATCGAAGCCTCCAGGTATGATATCCTTGTAGGAATTACTTCCTCGATGTGCAAACAGCTACTGGGGTTCTCTGTCTTGATGTTTCTCCTGCAGTGACCTCCTCTGGTTCTTCTTTTGATTATAGGCTTGATCTTGTAACTCCTTCTGCCCATACTCCTGCATAGGAAGGATGTTGAGCTGGTTTCCTGTTCAACAGCAACTTCTTGGTTGACTCTGTTAGACATACTTCTCTCCTGACTTCTCTCCTGTTCTCTCCAGATCTAATGGCTTTGGTAGCTAGAGATCCCTAAGGGGGCTTAGTTACATGAATTCTAATTAGGGAAGAGCCAAGCCTGGTCCCCTTGTAGTAATGGTACAGTGGCTAGGGAGCATGAGACAAAGAAAGGATGCTCCCAGTGGGCTTGTTATTTATAACCCAGTTTCCCTCCAAAAGTGCAAATTAAGCTAAAATAAAAATACTCTTTAACTCATTGCAATGTCTGTGCAATAGCATAAAAAATTGTTCATAAATGCAGCTTCTTTGTAATCTTCTTTTCAGAAAATGGAGAAACAATCAAGATGATATAAAACTCCACCTCATCTAAGACTCCGTATGGTGCTAGAAAAACATCCACCTGCACGATTCCATGTTTCATAAAAAAAACTGGTTTCCTCAGGAAAAGATATTAAACATAATACCATCAAAGAGTAAACACAGCTGGTTAGATTCACATGTATTTCTCTGCAACAAAAAATTTAAACAGGACTGGGGGTTTATACAAGTCCCAGTTTCCGTCCAAAAAGGGTCTCCTTCCATCATTATTTCGCTGGTCAGGAGAACCCTCCCCTTGTTCCGGAAACGGAGGGGGCAGTCACAAGTCAGAATGCAATATTTTAATAGAGCCACTAGAGGTCTCTGCTATCCTCATAGAGCAGAACCTTAGAGGTTTCTACATTAGTGCCAGAAAAATTCACAGAGGGGTTCTTTTACTAAGGCGTGCTGAAAAATGGCAGTAGTGTAGGCGCAGGTTTTAAGCGTGCACCGATCCATTTTTTAGCGCATCTGTAAAAAAGGCCTTTTTCTTTTTTGCTGAAAATGGATGTGCGGCAAAATAAAAGTTGCCGCATGTCCATTTTGGGTCTGAGACCTTACCACCAGCCATTGACCTAGTGTTAAAGAATCCGAGCGGTAATGACCTACGTGCATCAAATGCCACTTGACGCACATCCATTACGCGTAACCGAAAACAAAAAAATATTTTTCTGATGTGCGTATCGGACGCATGTCAAAAATGAAATTACCACAAGAGCCACACGGTAGTCGGGCGGTAACTCCATTTTGGCGCATGTTGGGCACGCGTAGATGCTTACGCAGTTTAGTAAAAGGGCCCCAGAATTAATTGGATGAAGTATATTGTGTGTGATCATGTAAATGTGTGTGCATGTGTGTGAGAGATTGAGTTCTCAGCGTGAGCTGTGTAAGGTGCCTATCATTATGCGAATTGCAGCATTTAATGTTGTATTTTATAGCAATGAGAGTGGTTAGGTGGTGTCTACTTGCATTGTGTTTGTATGTTACCTTGTGCTTCTGCTGCGTATGTGTTTTGTTAAATATGTTGAACATTTGTTTAGAATTCATTGCTATAGTGAGTCATATAGTCTTTCATTGCTTGCACGGTATAAATCTCTTGATGTGTTTGCCGGAAAGTGCTTTGGACAGTGACAGAATAAATGAATAATGTCAGAACATAAGCTATAATTGAGCAGCAAAATTGGAAAACATGAGGTGTAGTTTAAATAAATATAGGATTGATATCCTGGGGAACTACCATTTACATGGCCCATGTATCTCTCCTCACTCTAGTATATGTGTATGTGCATCTACATACATGCATATATATTTGTATATTAATATATTAATTTTCTGCTTCTGGAGGGTAATAGATGCATACTCCCAGATTCTGTATAGGTTGTCCAAATTTGGGCACAGATTGCAGAGCCACGCATAAACTAATTAGCCAATTAGGTGTTAACCATCAATTATGGAGTTAACAAGCACTTAATTGGAAGCAATTAGGAGTTACGCATGGATCTGCTCTACACCCTATTGTATAACATCATGCCTAAATTCCATATGTGTAACTCCAAAGGGGACTTGGCCATGGAGGGTCACAGGCAGGTCAGGGCATTCCCCGAATTTAGGGGACCCTTTTACTAAGCCGCGTAGGCACCTACGCGCATCCAGTGTGTGCCAATTTGGAACTACTGCCTGTTTACCAAATGGCCCAGGTGGTAATTCCATTTTTATGCGCGTTCGATACGCGTGCCGGAAAATCATTTTTCTTTTCCAAAGCACGGCTCTAACCGGGCGGTAATGGGCAGCGTACACACGCTGATGATTACCATCCGGTTAACGCATAAGACCTTACCGCCAATTTTTATTTTGTCGCACGTCCATTTTTGGCCAATAAAAAAGCCTTTTTTTTTACAGCACACTTTGAAAACTGGATCCGCGCGAGTCCAGTGCACATGCCTACACTAGCACAGGCCATTTTCAGCCCATCTTAGTAAAAGGACCCCAAGGCACGATATTATAGGAATACTTGGATTTTTGCACCTAACTGCCATTAATTGGGCACCAGTATTTACATCAGCCTCCAGCAGGCATAAATGCTTGCACCCAAAGTTAGGCGTCAGATGCTCACCGCGCTAGTATTCTGCAGAGGACGCTCTGCGCAGAGTACGTTTCGCAGAATACTAGCTTAGTGTGAATCATCCCGGAACCTAACTTTGGGCGCCACTTATCGAATCTGACCCAAATTGTATCATATGCCTATATAAAATTTTCTCGCCAATATCAGCTGCACAAAGCTGTACCTCCTCTGAGACGGAAATAACAATGGGCACATATGTTATACCATAATAGCACTTCCAAGCGTCAGAGGTGCCAATACCTGGCATTTATGTGCATAAGTGTGAGGCATTATTTCAAAACATATATGCCAAAGTTCCTTAGTGGGCCTTTTACAAAGACACGCTAGCGTTTCTAGTTCACGCTATAAATACGAAACATATCTCGCAAAAAAATCATTTAAGTTTGCTTTGCATGAGGAGAAATGGTCTCCACTTGTTTCTTACTTTCAATATGTACCACTCTGTGCTTAATATCATTAACCGCTGTTCTTTAGATGTATATGGCATTTTCATGTGATGTGGGTTTTTTTTTCCTTTTCTCTTTCCTTCTTATTAGCCTTATACAACCATTTATGGTTCCTGTTGCATAGTTGTTGCTTATCGCTTGTACTGTATTGAAATCCAATAAAATATTGAAACATAAAATAAGCGTGCGCTAAATGCTAGAGACGCCTATATATTCCTATGGGCATCTCTAGCATTTAGTGCATGCTAAAAACGCTAGTGTGCCTTTGTAAAAAGCCCATTTATTTTATTTATTGCGTTTGTATCCCACGTTCTCCTTCCTAGTGGTAGGTTCAATGTGGCTTACAGTTACTAATGGGAATAGCAGTTTATAAGTTCAAAGGCATAGATTGAAGAGATGAGATGTGTTTCCTTGGGGGGGGGGGGGGGGGTTAAGTGTTATGATTCTTCTAGTGTGGGTGAGCCATTTCCAGTTTCACTTCTTGCTTCCTTTTTCATTTCTCATTTTGAGGTTTGTGGTTGTAGTATTGTTGTCCGATTGGTTTTGTGGTTAGTGGTATCATCAGGGGGGGTGGTTAGGTTGTTTTGTAGAAGTGGGCTTTCAGGCGTTTTCTAAATTGTAGGTAATTGTTTGTGTATTTTAGGTCTCTTGGAAGGGAGTTCCAGGTTTCGGTGCGTACGTAGGCGAAACTTGTTAGTGCATAACAACTTACACCAGCCATTGATCTGTCCTAAGTGGGCATGTCTATATTTTGGCACACCAATGAAGCTGTGTGCAAGTATTCTATAACGACTTAGGCACTTACATCTTGGCACCAAGTTATAGATTTGCCCCATTTGTAAGTAAGTGCTGTTCCTGTTTCCACCCCACCCATGCTCCTCCTCCTTACGCAGACATAGGCGCTATCCCCCAAATTCTATATATGGTGCCTTAAGTTGTGCGCGCTAATTTGGCCACATTGCCAAACTGCGTGCTAACTTAATTGTTTAACTAGCAAATCAGTGGCGATAATTAGTGCTTAACAAGCATTAGCGACACTACCACAGGCCACTTTATGCCATGGCTTAGTAAAAGAACCCCTTAGCATGAAACTCAAAAGGGGCATGGCCATGGGTGGGGCATGGGCGGGTCAGGGGCGTTAATTAAAGATACATGCAGTATTATAGAATTCTGGGAATCCACGCCTAACTTATGCACCGGGATTTACACCAAGTTTCAGTTGGCAGCCTTTCTTCCAAAGAGTAAAGCCCTATGGTTTAGTGGCATGGAATGACACCTTTGGCCATAATGACTCTTCAGTGTCAACATTCTATAAATGTCTATAAAATAATGAGTGGAGTGGACCGGGTAGACATGAATCGTTTGTTTACTCTTTACAAAAATACTAGGACTAGGGGGCATGCGATGAACCTACAAAGTAGTAAATTTAAAACAAATCAGAGAAATCTTTTCTTCACTCAACGTGTAATTAAACTCTGGAATTTGTTGCCAGAGAATGCGGTAAAGTCAGTTAGTTTAGCGGGGTTTTAAAAAAGGTTTAGATGGCTTCCTAAAGGAAAAGTCCTTAGACCATCATTAAAAGTACTTAGGGAAAATCCACTGCTTATTTCTGGGATAAGCAGCATAAAATGTATTGAACTTTTTTAGGATCTTGCCAGGTATTTGTGACCTGCATTGGCCACCTTTGGTCTGTCCCAGTGTGACAATACTTATGTACTTAAGTGTGCTGCTGAGGATCTTCTTATAAGGTTAAGGCCCATGAATGTATGTGTACAGCTTCACATTATCAGATTAGAGCCACTGACTATGTTAAATGCATCCCCCCCCCCCTCCACAAATAACTCTGCTCTGCAGAAGGTGGGGGGGGGGGAGGAAGAGGTCTTTTTATTCAAATGTGGCAACCACTTATTTTTATAAGAATTATCAGGAAGTGTTACAACACATGAGCTTATAGGTTAACATAGATTGTTTATGAGGAAAAGAATGTGCTGGTCTAGTATAAGGTATCACATCCTACTAAGATTATTTTTCAGGACCAAATACATCTGCTAGGAAAAACGTGGGCACAATTAAGTTTAAAATATAGTTCTTTTTGTTTTAAAATTTCCATTTTATCTTGACTCCTTTTTGACCTAAAAAGCAAAGAAATTTAACTGTGTCCCTTAGTTCCATCAATATTATTTTCCTTGGATCACTGCCCAAGAATATGGCTTTAAGAAAACAGAAAAGGTTTTATGGCAGAGACCAGGAAGGGGATGGGGGTGGAAGTGGAGGAGAGGAGAGGGGGGAGTCGAAGAAATCAGGTTGACAATTTCCCCTGTGAGCCCTGCACTCCTCATTTATTCCTTTGAACATATTTTATCAGTCAGTGATTCGGAAGCATTGAAGGTTTGTCTGCAGAGGGGCCTTACAAGTTAGCATAAATCATAATGATATTCAATACAGCGTAATAAAAAAAATCCCAACTTATTCCCATTGGTGTAGAATGTGAAGGATGGGAGCGTCCCATGCTAGTTATTAATTTCTAGCGTCCGTGATGTAAAACAAAAATGAGATTTTGATAAAGTCCTTTCATCGGGTTTAATAACACTTTGTTATATTAGAAACCCAAGGGGTATTTCAACCCTTTCAACAGCTACTTTGTTTTTAAATAGTTTTATTTTGTGAGCAATCTCTTTTGTGCCGAGGCATTTTAAATATAAAATGTTTTACCCTCATACAAAAAAAAGAGAGTTTAAATTAAAGAAAAAATAGGCTTCATTTTGGATATATAGCATATTTAGTATCTTTTTGCTTAGTTAAATAGGTACCCTAGAATTTTAGGTGTGTTTCATAAATATTTACCTGTGTACAGTACTGCTGCATATTTTGTTAGAAATGGCTCCCCCCCCCCCCCCCCCCCCCCCCACACACACACACACAGTTTCCTTCCCACTGGATGCACTTGCCTGTTGTTTTAATTTTGCATTCTCTAGCTGTAATGTTCAAAATAGGAACTCTATTAATATTTTATGGAGTCCTTTTACGAAGCTGTGGTAAAAAGGGCCCTGCAGTATCGGCAAAGGCCGTTTTTGCTGCGCACCAGGGCCGTTTTTTACCACAGTGGTTAAAAAGCTCAGAAAAAAGGCATGGCCATGCGGTAAGATTATTCTTACCGTGTGGCGATGCGGGGGGGGGGGGGAGAACTTACCGCCACTCACTGAGCGATTACCACCAGGTTAGCGCCACGCTAGAAATTACAGAATTATTTTCCATAGCACCCAGCCGGTGGTAGTTCCAGGTTGCCACATGGCAACCCTTTAGTAAAAGGGCCCCTATATGAATTACTGCAATAAAGCAAGCTAGGGGGCTGCATGATAAGGTGCGGTTACCTTTTCCTAGAGTCCTTCCCCTCCTCCACTACCTAGGTCTCTGCTTATCTATATTCTCTCTAGTACCTCCTTTTCTTTTTATTGTAAACTGCCGTGTTGCCTATGCTGAGGCTTACGTGTGGTATATCGTGTTGCATAAATTAAAAAAAAAATCTTTCTCCTCAAGGTTACCTGGTCAATTATGGTATAGACGGGTGATGAATAAAAGGTGGTTACTGGGCAATGGCCATGCCTTGGCCTATGGAATATAACATTGGGGTAGAAATTCAGCCAGCGGTGGGGAACATTTTTTAGCCGCCTCTGGCATAACCACATAAGTATCAGAAATTCACAAGTACTCTCAAGTATATCTTGTGGAGCTTCGTGGCACCTGGGCACCACAATAGTCTAACACACTTATTTTTGCAGTGGAGGAAAAAACCTCAGAAGAGCCACCCAGCCTGCAGTACTTTTAAGGCATGGACACGGTTCACCATCATAGGAAAAAAAACTCCACTTACCATAGTGTAGGAATCATTCTTGGTATGTGTCCAAATATCAATGAAGCCCACTTGTACTCACAGGAATATCCAAAATGGAAATGGCACTAATGTCAGACACTCATCGATAGTCATTCATAATCTTCGTGTGCTTCCAAACCTTCAGGTGCCCGCCTGCAGTTTCAATCCCAGATGCCCAACAGGGAGCCCCTGTTTCACTACAAGCTGCATCAGGGGTAGCACTAGGAATCCAAATCCTGTGTCACAGCCATTCAAAAACTACCAGTGGGTCACGGAAAATAAGTGTGTTGGACTATTGTGGTGCCCAGGTGCCGTGAAGCTCCACAACATATACTTGAGAATATTTGTGAATTTCTGATAATGAATTTTTGGGCTTGAGTGGCAATTTTGTCATTATAACCACGTAAGTGCCAACTGCGTCCCTGGACTGCCTATAAAATTGCCACCTTTCACTTTAGCAGTCAGTGCTGATATTCAGCGGCACTAACTGGTGAAGTGAGGCTGGATATCAGTGGATAGCTCTGCACAAACGATTTAACCGATTAGGAGCCATTTCTGGCCAGTTAAACCAGTTTGAATATCAACTCCATTGTGATCATGATTCATGGCCTACCCTACTGAATTAAGTAACATAGAGGACAGTGTCAAAAGGATTTAGATAAGTTACTGACAAATTATCTGGCTAGACTACCCTGGTAAAATTAAAATTTTGTGTGGGCTTTCACAATGCACACATTTCTATCTGAATTAAGAGGAGACATTCCTAGGGTGTGATTATGTTGGAAGGAGTAAACTAAATACGCAGATATTTGAGTTTTCAAAACTCCACATGTCGTTTTTTACCTCCGGTGGGCCACCTGTATAAATGGCAGTACAAAGTACACAGCCAATTTGGCATCTGTCTATTTTGTAGATAGTTTATATGGGGAAACTAGTAACTACCTGTATTGATTCCTTTTGAAAATTGATTACAAGCTCAGGGCCAGATTCTATATATGGCGCCTAAAAAATCCACGCAGTAAACATTTCCGCCTAAGTGTATTCTGTAAGGGGCACCTAGATTGAAGCACAGTATATAGAATACGCTTAGTTGATATTCCAGCATCTCAATCTACATGCTTCCGTTTACACCAATGAAAATGTGGTGTCAATTTACACGCACTGGGCCATATTCTATAACCAGGCGCATATATTTTGGAACACCCACGACATGCCCATTTCTCCACCCATAGCCATGCCCCTTCAGATCTCTGCACATTACAATTTAGGCACAGTACGTTACAGAATGCGCTTACGGATTTTTATTTTCTGGCACGTGGGTGGTAATCGAGCGGTAATTGGCATTTTACATGTGTAGACCATTACCGCCCGGTTACCGCAAGACCTTACCACTAGATCAATGGCTGGCGGTAAGGTCTCAGACCTAAAATGGACGAGCAGCAATTTTCATTTTGCCGCACATCCATTTTCGGCAAAAAGTTTTAAAAAAGCATTTTTTTTACAGGTGCGCTGAAAAATGATTCTGTGCGCGCCCAAAACACGCGTCTGTACTACTGTAGGCCAATTTTTCAGCACTCTTTAGTAAAAGGGCCCCTAAGTGCTCTTATCAATGCTGATTAGCTTGTAAGCCTATTAAGTTACGTACGTAGTTATAGAATACGCTTGGATTTTGGCGCGGAACTCTAAGCAGGCTATATAGAATCCGTCAGTCCATGGCAAAAAACACATCCACACAGTTTGCAATAGCAGAAGCTACTGATAAATCATCCCTGATATTTATATGAGAGTATCAGCAGAGCTAGGGAAGATAAATCACACTTACAGTATAGCCAGTGCACCATGCAGATGATTTTAGATACAAATCAATTTGTGCATCCAGCTTTTCTTACATAAGTACACAACTGTGGAACGCTTTGCCCAAAACCGTGAGATCTCTCCAAAACCATCTTAACTTCAGGAAACTATTGAAAGCCAACTTGTTTAAGGCCTACCCCCCTGACCCAAATTAACTTCCTGCAACACAGCAAACTATGGACCGTACTAGACTTCTATCACTACCCCCTCTGTATTTCCTTGATGTTTTATACTGATGTTTGTTACATGCTTAATACTGTACTATGTATTTGTATTACTGAACCGGAGCCTATCAGTACAGTATTGTGTAAGCCACATTGAGCCTGCAACTAAGTGGGATAATGTGGGATATAAATGTGTTAAATAAATAAATAAATTTTAGGTCTGTAGAAGTGTGGAGGATCCCCTATAATCTTTCCGATCTACATTAGTTACTAGTTGTTTATAGGATTCACTTTAAGCTATTCTATCTGCTCTAGAGAGGCCATTTTAGAAGGCTGGAATGGCATTTGCATTTTCAGGGGTGTAGCCAGACAACAGATTTGGGGTGGGCCTAGACAAGAAGTGGGTGGGCACCAAGTGTTCTCCCCTCACCACCACCACAAAAAAAATATCTCAGCTAGCGTGAAAACGCTTCTTTCCACCTTAGTACTCTGCAGCAGGCATGTGCTGAAAACTGAGAATGCGCAGGTGCCGGTATCGTGGAGAGTAGCGTTTTTGTTACCATCAGGGGAAAGACTTCGGCTGGTGGAGCTTGGAATCCCCACCAGCTACTGCTAAATGTTTGTTATTGTTGGGTGGGCTTGAGCCCTAAGTGGGTGGGCCCACCTGTGGCTACGCCACTGTTATAAATAACAGTGTTTGCACGTGTGAAAGCCCTTCCTGTTTATTTGGTGATTTCAGAGAACCCTTTACTTACACATTTATGTCCGTAACACTTACAGTTTTCAAGAGGGGGGAGGTGTTGTAGTTTGGATGGGCCTGAGAGAAGTCGATTTCCTATTTTGGAAAGGAAATATATGCATACTGTAAAACAGGGGTGTCCAATTTCAGCCCTCATCTAGTTGGGTTTTCAGGATTTTCCCCAATGAATATGCATCAGATCTATTTGCATACAATGGAGGCAGTGCATGCAAATACATCTCATGTATATTCATTGGGGAAATCCTAAAAATATGACTGGGTTGCGGCCCTCGGGGACTAAGGTTGGACCCCCCCTGCTTTAAAACAGGGGGACTGGGTGCTTCCACCGTGCTGGATTAGGGGTGAGCAGGGGGGGGAGGTAAAGTCAAGGAGACCCTGCTCTGTCAGCCCAGGGGCGTAAGGCTTCACCTTTGTGGCCCAATGCTCCAGCAAAAAGCTGGGGTTATTTTACCATCATTTTTAGGCACTTTTGTGACTTGTGTGAGGGTATTTGCATAGTAATTAGTAAAGGGTCTTAGTACTAAGCTAGCATGCACCTACCGCAGCTTATAATGACTTACTGTGGGATGCGCTCGGGTGTCCTGCAGTAAATTCTAAACCGACACATATTTTTAAATTTTTGTTGGAGGGGACATGTCTGGAGCTGAGAGTGGGCGTTCTTGCACCACTCAGTGCAGCTACATTACCATGCATTAACTGCTTAACACAGGATTACCACTTGAGACCTTACTGCCTACAAAATAGGTGTTGGTAAGTGCTCACACAGTAATGACCGCACACTAATGGTAACCTTAGCGCATGGCCATTAATAGGAAAAATAGAAAATGAGCAATTTTTTGGCTATGGTAAAAATAGTCATAGCGTTTGGGAAAAGCCTGCGTAAGGGTGCTCTAACAGGCTTATTTTCGAACGAGAAGGGCGCCTATCTTCCAACACAAATCGGGAGATGGGCGTCCTTCTCTCAGGGTCTCCCAAATCGGCATAATCGAAAGTCGATTTTGGGCACCCTGAACTGCTTTCTGTCGCGGGGATGACCAAAGTTCCCGGGAGCGTGTCAGCAGCGTAGTGAAGGCGAGACTGGGGCGTGCTTAAGAGATGGGCGTCCTCGGCCGATAATGGAAAAAAGAAGGGCTCCCTGACAAACACTTGGGCGACTTGGTCCATTTGTTCTTGCGACCAAGCTTCAAAAAGGTGCCCAAACTGAACAGATGACCACCGGAGGGAATCGGGGATGACCTCCCCTTACTCGCCCAGTGGTCACCAACCCCCTCCCACCCTAAAAAAAAAACTTTTTTTTTTTTTTTTTTGGCAGCCTCTGTGCCAGCCTCAAATGTCATACCCAGCTCCATGACAGCAGTATGCAGGTCCCTGGAGCAGTTTTAGTGGGTGCAGTGCACTTCAGGCAGATGGACCCAGGCCCATCCCCCCCACCTGTTACACTTGTGGTGGTAAATGTGAGTCTTTCAAAACCCACCAGAAACCCACTGTACCCACATGTAGGTGCCCCCCTTCACCCCTTAGGGCTGTGGTAGTGATGTATAGTTGTGGGGAGTGGGTTTTTTTTGGGGGGGGTGGGGGGCTCAGCACCCAAGGCAAGGGAGCTATGCACCTGGGAGCAATTTGTGAAGTCCACTGCAGTGCCCCCTAGGGTGCCCGGTTGATGTCCTGGCATGTGAGGGGGACCAGTGCACTACGAATGCTGGCTCCTCCCATGACCAAATGGCTTGGATTTGGTCGTTTCTGAGATAGGCGTCCTCGGTTTCCATTATCGCCGAAAACCGTGGACGACCATCTCTAAGGATGACCCATCTCTAAGGTCGACCTAAACGTTGAGATTTGGGCGTCCCCGGCCGTATTATCGAAACGAAAGATGGACGCCCATATTGTTTTGATATTACAGGTTTCCCCGCCCCTTCACGGAGCCATCCTGCGAGGACGGCCCCAGAAAAACTTGGGCGCCCCGTTCGGTTATGCCCCTCCACGGCAACATCTTACCATAGCTTAGTAAAAGGACCCCCAATATTCAAAGGATCTATGCTCCTAACGTTGAGAGTTATGCTCATAAATTCGCCTCTTTGAAAATGTACTAGGGCTGAGTGCATGCATTTTTACTCAAAATTTCACTAGACACATAAGTGTAAGAGAATAAAAGTGTGTGTGTGTGGAGGGAAGTGCAAAAGGGCAGATGTGTGGCGAGAGCTTAGCACTGATTATCCAGAATAATTTAGAATCCTTTGCAGATCTGGTCACCTCTCATCTTCATTGATGATTTGAGTAAGCAAGAGGATAGCTGCTGTTTGAAGCAGGTCCCATCACACTGTTTATTGCTGCTAGATGCCTGCTGTAATCACTCTGCTTGTACTTATCAGGGGAAAGGGCTTTTGCAAGAGTGTGATCCACATACAAGCAGTATTTATTTTTATTCAAAATGCATTTTAGAAACATGTACTTTTCGGGCACTCATGATCCCCTTTCATGATACTGTGCATACTTATGTGTTTTAACCTTTGACCCAGCATACGCAAATCAGGTTAATAGGCAACATGCTGTGTGTCTAATGTGTTCTTCAATAGGGAACTTTTGCTTAATTACAAACCTGTGTTAGTATTAGATTTGCTAATCTAAAGCAATATTTCTCAAGATGATTATGGAGTACCCCTCCCCCCCCCCCCCCCAGCCAGCCTGGATTCCAGGATAGACACAATGAATATGCATGAAAGGAATTTGCATGCACTGTCACCATTGGATGTAAACCTCTTTCATGCATATTTATTAAGGGTATCCTGTAAACCTGACTAGCCAGAGGATACTGAAGCATCAGCTTGAGAAACATTGATCCAAAGTGTGAATGGAGCCTACTGACTGACATTATAAGAAGATTGTATTGACACTGAGCGTATCCCAAGTCAGGAGCTGCCAAGATTTTATTCAGAAATTTATTGCATGAAATCTAACGGTTTACAGCAAGTAGAGAAGAAGCTAAACCCTAGGCAATGGGAGGGAGAAATGGAATAAAAAGGAATGCAGGTGCTGGTTTGAGGCTTCTACAAAAGTTGAAAGCAAGCCATGTTCTGTGAGATGAGACTTTTGCTGCAGTCGGTATATAGGTGCATGGATATCTACAGCACCTGTTCTCTTCCACCTCGGGGACAATAGCAGGGAACAGGGCCGCCAAGAGACAAAGTCGGGCCCAGGGCAAACACCCCCCTGGGCCCCCCCTCCACCGGGCCTGCCCCGCTTATTTGTCCTGCTCTGCCTCCTGTCACTGTGCACAGCAGGGCCCGGCGCTAGCATTGCAATGCTCTCCTGTTCCTGTCTGTGGCAGCTCCACAGAGCAGAGTCCCTCCTTCCTTCCTGCTGCATCCAAACAGTCTGTTTGGATGCGGCAGGAAGGAAGCACTCTGCTCTGTGGTGCTGCCGTGCACAGGATCAAGAGAGCAATGCTAGTGAAGGGTGGGCCCCCCTTGGATGCCGGGCCCTGGGGAAGTTTTCCCCCCACCTCTCGGTGGCCCTGGCAGGGAATCAGACAAAAAAAGATATCTATCTATCTATAATTGGGTGAGGGATAGGTAATTGCTGAACCTCATAGAAAAAAAGATCATCAAAATATTCATGTGAATTTACATTTGTAGTCGTTATCCCCTACCGATTGAAGCTGTGTGCACAAATTAATTAGCTAAGAAGCCAATTAAGTGCAGTAAATTGATGTTGGCATTATTAAATATTTGTGCGTGCATTTTCCTGGGCGCTCTTCTATAACCCCGTGCACCTTAATCCCTGAGCGCGCAACTCAGAAGGGGGCATGTCGAGTATCTGGGCAAAGGCATTCCAAAAAGTTGCTTTCAGAGTTATAGAAAACTGCCATTCCCGCACCCAAATGCCAAGAGTTGACGCTGGCGTTTACACAACGTTTCAGCTGTCATAAACACCAGCACCCAAATTTGGGCATGGGAAGGGGCTATAAGTGCCCTCAACTCAGAGCACCCGTTATAATGCAGCACTCCGCGCAGATTTGTTTCCAACTGGTTGAATCCTATCTACTCTCTCTGCTGCTAGTTATAATCAAAGTAGACAGGGCAGGCTCACTCACTACAGAGGTTGTGCCAATGACTTAATCTGGTCCTTGCCAAAGCAGTCATATATGCAATAGAAAAGAACAAATCTCCACCTCAGGATAGCTCTTGCGTAAAGGAAGACATGCTTTTCAAGGGCAAACTATCATGAGCTGGTACAGTACTATGCACTTTCAAAAACCCATATGAGTCAGCTGCTAATGGGAAGACTAACCCCCAGATTCTATGTATGGTGCCTTAAAAAATTGGCGCCAAAAAATACCCACTTAAGCGGTATTCTATAAGCCGCATCTAAAGTTCGGTGCGGTTTATAGAATAAGAGGGAGAGTCTATATACGGTGCCTAGAAAATCCACGTGGAAATCATTTTGACCTAAGCGTATTCTATAAGACTTAGGCGCAGTATATAGAATATGCATAGTTAATGCCCCAGCGCTTAAAACTACATGCATCCATTTACACGAATGAAAATGTGGCTTAAATCCCTACGCGTAAATTTATGTGGATTTGGCCATATTCTATAACAGCGTGTGAAAGTTTAGGAATGCCCATGAAATGCCCATTCGCCCACCCATTCCAGCAACATGGCCATGCCCCTTTTGAATTGCGGACTTTAGAATTTAGGCTCAGTTCATTACCGAATACGCTTAGCGAGTTATGTGCGTAAATTCTAATTATTGCCCATTAGTGGTCATTATTGCTTGTTAAGTGCTGTTAACAACGCTGATTTGCTTGTTAAGGCAATTGGGTTACACATGTTGTTATGGAATAGGCTTAGATTTCGGCATGGATCTCTAGGAGTGCTATGTAGAATCTGGGGGTAAATGCATAAGTGGAGAGATCATGTGTAAATTTAGGCACTGACATTTGAACCAGCGAAAACGTTGTGCAGATCCCCGCCTTGAAATGCCAATGACCCTCCCATTTCCACGCCCCCTTTTTTTGGACCATGTGTAAATTTTAGGCGCGGATCCCCTGCCTAACTTTATGCATGTTACTCCCAATTAAATCTAATTAGTGCCAATAATTGCTTGTTAAAATGCCAATTATTGGCACTAACTGGGTCATTATTCTATTAAATTGCGCATGCAAATTGGGAATGCGCCTAAATTTGCATGTACAATTTTTTAAAGAATCAGGTGCATTCCCAATTTGCATGCACAATTTAATGGGATTTGTGCATGCATCTGCCTGGGCACTATTATATAAGACTGGGCACCAAAATCCCCTAGCTCGCAACTCAAAAGGGGCCATGCCTAGGGGAGGGGCACAGGCATTCTGAAAAGCTGCATACAGTTTTATAGAATAGCACCATTTCCGCTCCCAAATGCAATGAGTTGCAGAGCTGCCAAGGGGTCCCGATTTTTGAGAGGGAGATTTTAGTACACGCCCCAGCCCCGCCCACTCTTCATTGTCTCCGCCCACTCTACCTCTTGTCATCTTTTTCTTTTGATGTAGACATAAGGAAATAAAAGATTTTAAATGTTCCCAGGTTTCAACCCAATTCATGTATAATGTGAGATATAAATAAGTAAATAATTAAACAGAAACTCTGAATGTTGAGCACCTGATTCTTATAACGTGATGTCTGTTTTAGAGGCCTTTTACCATTAGAAAAAAATATCTTTGCACAAATATAACAGGGTCCCCATAACCAGCCCCTCCAAATGACACACTGATTACAATTTCTAACAAATTACTACTCTACCTATGACAAGTTATTCCCTTATTATTTATTTATTTATTTATTTGTTACATTTATACCCATTTTCCCACCTATTTGCAGGCTCAAATACTTCCTTTATGTACATCTGTATACTGCACAAGCCAGCATGTTTGAAAATATAAGTGAGATTAAATAAAAAAATGCTACCAACAATAAAGAATGACAACATGGATACAGCAGCTCATAGGCTTGCTTGCTTTCTTTTGAAAGGGAAACAGATAAAAACTAACCTATTGGCTTCAACTTGTTTCATTTCATCTGTCTCCCTCCTGTTTCCATGCAATCTCTGCAGCAGCCGTGACAAAATAAAAAAGCGTGGGGCCGCAGCAGCCTTCAGGCATTCGCTGTTGGCTCTGCTGGTCCTGTGCCCCCGCTGATGTCAACTTCAAGTTCCAGGAGCACAGGACCAGCAGAGCTACCAGCAGGGCCAGTCTTAGGCATGGGTGATAGGGGCCCGCATCTCTGGCACGTCTGTCCTCCTGTCTTGGAACATTTCCCTGCTCCTTAATGTGCATCCACATTTCAGTAGAGAGCATCAGGCAGCAGCAGCGATTTCCATATCCTGTCAGCTGCTGAGCCCAGATCCTTCTCGCTGCTGCATCCTGCCCCCGTTTGATGTCACTTCCTGGTTCTGCAATGACGGGATGCAACAGTGAGGAGGCTCTGGGCTCGGCAGCTGATGGGATATGAAAATTGCTGCCACTGTCTGCATATCAAGGTACAGGGTGAGGTGGGGTTCCGAGAGCTCTAAACCTCCTTTTAAACTATGATAAATTATGGCTTATGGTGGCGGGCACAGGAGGGAGGGTGCAGGCAGGGGGTGCTGGTGGGGGTGGGGGGTGGGCGCAGGGCCCCACAGAACTAGTCTGCACAGGGCCCCACAATTGCTAAGACCAGCCCTGGCTACCAGCACATGCCTGAAGGTTGCTGCGGCTCCACACTTTTTTACTTTTGTTGTTATTTGCCGGGAGAAGCAGCAACGGTGATGAGAAAAACAGTGATTCGATCTCAGCGGGAGACTGTCCCGCTTTGGCGGGAGATGACCCACCAAAGCGGGAGTCTCCCACTGAATGCGGGAGACTTGGCAGGTCTGGAGTTGGGCACCAGCATTTACACCATTTCAGCTGGTGTAAATACTGGTGCCCAACTTTGGTTTCAGGAATCAGCTCTAAGCGCTGTTCTATAAAGTGCACTGAACTCCTTATGTGGTACGTAGGCCCCTACCGTGCATCCCAGGATGCACTGGGCAGGGGCTGGGAACCGCCATTTTGAAGCAGGTGGGCCCAGAAGCAGGAGGGAGGAGGCTGTCCTCCTGCCTCCAACATCAAAAGTATTGTAGGGGTCGGGGGTGGAAGGAAATCCTACTATACCGCCAGGGCTTTGTGGCAACTGGGGGGGGGGTCTGGCCTGGCTCAACCTGGCTGGACCACCATGGAGATTTCTTTTATGGGGGGGGGTATCGGGGAGACCACTGGACCACCAGGGATATCAGCTGTATGGGAGGGGGGTCGGGAAGGGGTCCACTGAAACTCTGGGACTGTTTCAGGTGTGGGAGTCAGGAAGGGCATCCACTGGATCCTTGGGAATTTTTTTTAGGTGTCGGGAGGATGTCTGCTGGACCCCTGGGGATTTTTTTAGATTGCGGGGATCGGGAGTGGTTTTAGTGATTCTGGCCATACGCACAAGAGCTATGAACATAAGAGTAGCCATATAACCCAGTATCCTGTTTTCCAAACAGTGACCAAACCAGGTCACAAGTACCTGGCAGAAACCCAAATCATGGCAACACTCCATACTACAAATCCCAGGGCAAGCAGTTGCTTCCCATGTCTGTCTCAATAGCAGACTATGGACTTTTCCTCCAGGAATTTGTCCAAGCCTTTTTTAAACCCAGATAAGCTAACCGCTGTTACCACCTCCTCCGGCAAAGAGTTCCTGTGCTTACCATAGAGCTTTTGTGGGCATGCTCCAGGACCACTAGGACCCTTTTACCGGCCATGCACAACACTAAAAGCATGTATATAATTTGCATGCTGTTAGTGTTGTGCATCGGTTGGTAATACCAACTTCTTAATGAGCCGGTGTTTTCCAGTGCTGTTCCTTACAGCGCTGGAGTTTTGTGCATCAAGGCCTGGGCGTGCTAAATTCTTTACGTTTCTCTGGATACCATGAAGGACTTTTCTCAACATTAGAAAGTGCCCAAGCATGCACCATGCCCACAAAGCTTGCACCTATGTTTTCGAGGACATGCTGGTAGCTTTACTGGTATTTGAAAAAGGAAGACACAGAAGTTAAAATACTATAATGCAATGGGAAATAAGTTCAAAGCCTAATGGTATCCCAAAGTAGCTGAGAAAATGGTTACATCAAAGCCTTGCATTCATTATTCTCATCCTCAAGAATAATTTCTTAAATCCTAATTAGTGATGCCTCTCCTATCCCCCCAGAAATAGAAACAAAACAATTTTCAGTTTATTAACAGATACTGACATTACAAGCAGAATGGCATATCAAAAAAGGATGATGCCATCTAAACATGCTTCAAAATCTTTTCACTTGATTAGACAAGTAAGTCATGTAATTACTGGAATTTAATCAGCTTTTTAGTAAAAACACAGACTTGCAGCCTTAGGTGGCATGTACTGGGATTACAGTCGTTTAACCAGTGGTATCCTTTAAACTTCACCACTAATACACTAATGTATTTGTGCATGCATTATCATCAGGAACTGCTGAGAAGGAGCTCCAAAAATCTAATTGCTCTTAAAATATCAATATCTATCTATCTATCTATCTATACATATAAATAAACATATATGTGTACATAGATAGTTGAATGAAGAAACAAGGGTCAGGTCTGAACAAAAAAAAGATGGGAACAAGTTATAAATAGAATTGTGCTGAAGGCAAAGGCCACACGGCCCAGGTGGTTTGCTCAGTTTAATTCCTGTTACCATGCATTACTACTACTACTACTTATCATTTCTAAAGCGCTACTAGACATATGCAGCGCTGTACACTTGAACATGAAGAGACAGTCCCTGCTTGACAGAGCTTACAATCTAATTAGGACAGACAAACAGGACAAACAAGAGATTAGACCCAAGTTGACCTCTTCAGAATGAAGGATCTTCTATGTTTACCCAGCCATGAATTCTTGACTTCTGTTACTATAGTCTCTATCATCTCCCCAGGGAAGCCATTCCATCCACTATCATTTCCATAGAGGAATATTTTCTTATCTACTGCCTCCCTATGGTGACCAGAAGTCTGAATTTGAGCTGGAACGTTCTCCTCCCTCCTGCCTAGCAGCCAGGTTTCCAGAACCTCTGCCTTGAAAAATGATAGCCAGGCAAGACCAACCCCACGCATGAGCCCCCTTCCCCCGATTTGGGAAAAAGTTTGTATAAACAGAGAGGGAAGGTAGGAGTTTGCAGCCTGAAAATGTTCAAGTTGTGTCATTTCCTGTGTTTTTATGGAAATGTTCATTTTTTTTCTAGGGGGGGTGGCATTGTTTCATTATAAGAGCAATGTTGTTAAGTGTGTTTACTCTTTTGGAAACAGTGTGCACCCTTCTGAAAGAACGTATTCACTCTGTGAAAAGCACAGTCTTTCAGAAGAGTGCGCACTATTAACATCACATGAGAAAAACATGAAATTTTGTTCTTTTCCTGTTGGTTTTGTTTGACAGTGACATGAAAAAAAACATGGAAAATGTAATTTCAAATGAATGCACATCCATAACAGAAGGCTGCCGTCCACAGCGAGGTGGGAGGAATGGGCGAGTCAATGAGCAGCAGCTTCCTCTGTGAAGAATCACACCCTGCATCTCTTTTGCTTTAACATTCATGAGCCTGAACACTCCTTCTCTCCCCTCTTTCAGGCCTCAATGGAAGCTCCAGTCACTGGGAGACAACATTAAACATGCTATTCTATGGATTGGTACCATCTCCTTTATGCTACAATAGTCAGTCTCTCAGGGCGACATGCAATGGGACATTACATTGAAACAGATGGTCTATCCAGTCTGCCTGTCTATGCCATCTACTCTTTCTTTCTCTCCATGAGAGTTCCTATGTACTTGTCCCAATGCACTTGTGCATTGTTTTATCATATGTGACTGAAGGGGCGCGGCCGGTGATGGAAGTATTCTGCTAGAGAGCACTAGACTTGCCCTTGATATCAGGGGCCCTGTTGATGTTAAAATAAATCCCTCATGCGATCTATGTACAACTAATAAGGTACCATGATTACTTTGTGGCTTTGCATGTAGGGTCCATTTCACTCAATGCAGAATTAAGTAAACATCCACACATGTAGATGTCCCAGTACTTACGTACTTATACCAATCTCATAGCCAGACCTCGGGTCTTTGGGTGGGCCCTGAGCCCAAAGTGGGGAAGGGACACATTTTGCAGCCTTCCTCCCTCCCCCCCTCCACTACTCTTCACCCCCATGCTCTTCCCTCCCCCTGACCTCCATATGCCTGAGCTAGCAGAATTCTCCAAGCACTATCTGCTGCTTTGGCTGATGAGACTCCCCAGGCCACACCAGCAGAAGTGCACCTCCATGCATGGCCCATCAGTTGGCAGTGCTTTCCCTGGGCCACCGCCATGCCACCACTCTCCGACCCCACACATGCTAAGTTTTTGTGAAACTGAGCATACATTCGGGGGGGGGGGGGGTTGTGGGTGGCAGATAGTCCTACATCTTGGCCCCCCCAATTTGAACCTAAATGGGGGGGGGTCCAAGGCCCCCTCATGGCTATGCTACTAACTTATACATATAATTAAGCTCTGGAATTTATTGCCAGGTTGTGTGGTAAAAGCATTTAACCTAGCAGGGTTTTAAAAGGGTTTAGACAAGTTTCTGGAAGAAAAGTTCATAAACCATTACGACTTATTCCTGGGATAAGCAGCATGAAATCTTTTACTCTTTGGGGATCCTGCCAGGTACTCGTGACCCAGATTAACCACTGTTGGAAACAAGAAACTGGGCTTGATGGACCTTTGGGCTGTCCAGTATGATGATATTTATGTACATCAGCCGGGGGGGGGGGGGGAGGGTAGGCAAGTACAGGTAGATGACCTGGGGTAGGGGAGTGAGCAGGTAGATAGGCAAAAAAAAGGTGAGAGAAAGAAGAGGTGAAATGTAGCCATAAACAAGAGAGACTGAACCCCCCCCCCCCCCAAAAAAAAAAAAAAAAAATGAGAAATGAGATGGAGAAGCATCAGTGTCAGAGCCAGATGAAAAGGAGGAAGTGAAGAAGACAGGAGGAAAAAGAAGAAAAGAAAAATAGAAAGGAGATCCTGGAAAAAGATGCAGTTAGAAGCGGAGAAGAAAGACTGTGGCCAATGTGATTAGAAAAATAAAACATTCAGACAACAAAGGTAGAAAAAAGCAGTTTGTTTTCAGTCCAGTAATTGGAATATGTCAATTTTTGAAAATGGGTTGCAAAAGAGAGAGAGAATGAGAGTAAGTGTACCATAGTTTAGTAGTGGTAAATGCTGAAAGTCATTGAGGGCAATAGTCAGCAAGCGGTAAAAGTTATTTCTATTATTTGAACTGAATAAACAGCAGGGCTGGTGCACCACAGTAATCCAGGTTAGCATGGCGAGGTGGGGGGATGAATGCCACCGCCAAAAGCGTAGCCTAGCACTAGAGAATGACGCGGGGGGTGGGGACAGAGCCTGATAGGATGGGGTGGGGATGAGGACAGATCCTGCGGGGATGGGGACAGAGTCCATGGGGATGGGGACGAACTTCGTCCCTGTGTCATTCTCTACTTTGAAGGCTGTTAATGAACTGGACCATTATTTATATTTCAGTGATGCAGACAATGATATTTTGATTCTTTTGGAAAAACAAGCAAACATGCTGGCCACAACTGGCAAAATTTGCTTGAGGGATCTTGTACATTCCTGCTACAGGATATCTTCTGAGAAGACATCTTCTATTGCAGGAAGGACTGTGGAAGACAGGGAAAGCTAGACTGAATCCTGAGATTTTTGATGACTTCTTATTCATCCACAGATTAAAAAACCATAACAGTGCTTTATAGGGGCATATTTCTTCCCCACTAGGGCATACAGAATGGGATGTATTTTGTACCCCTGGACATTTTAACAGGGTGGATTAGGATTCCTTGGGGTAGTAGAAGTCAGCTATTGTTGAGAATGGAAGGGTAGAGGTTGTCGGGGAGGGGGGTTATTATAGTTACTCGTTGTTATTATTGTTTCTATTTTTGATTTATAAACAACAGTTGCATAGCATATTGTTCCTTTTTATACTTTAATAAAAAAATTTAAATATAAAATCATAAGTGTTTGCGGCTTCTGCCGATGAGGACAGAGCCCGCGAGGATGGGGTGGGGACGAGGTCAGAACCTGCAGAAACGGGGCAGAGATGGAGACAGAACCCATGAGGCAGGGACTGGGACAAACTTTGTCCTCTTGTCATTCTCTACCTGGCACTCCTCCACCTGCAGTGTTGCGGAAAAGGGGGCCAGTTTATCAATGGCAGAGTGCACAAGAATCCTTATGGCTGCTATTGATACCCAGCAGGGCTTGAACAGAGAAGTCTGAAACTGAACATATCTCATTGAACATATCTCACAATTTCAACAGCCCAACGTAACTGCATCTATATCACTATATTTGCATATGCAAGGTAAATATGCTAAGCGAGCGCACATTTTTGTCTTCTGTTTTGGAGGTGTCTTCCTTTTTGGCAGGGCCAGATTAAGTCCAACTGATGCCTGAAACACAGCCCAACAATTCTGCCTCTCAGCCCTTCCATTGTTTGGCATTAAAACTCTAGGGCATTCATTTTTGAAGCAGATGGATGTCTCAAAATGGCCAAAAAAAAAAAAAAGTCCATCTGCCAAAAAACATCCAAATTGCGATTTTCAAAAGGCAGTATTTGGATGTTTTACACTGCAGTTCGTCCAAGTAGCAAGGGTATTGGAGGCGTGCTTTGGGTGGGACTAGAGCGGGCCCAAAATTAGGATGACTTTCAGCGATAATGGAACAGAAAGAAACATCTAAGACAAAAAAAAGGGCATTTTTATCTAGACCTGTTTCAATCACGTCTACAGTACAAAAAGGTGCTCTGATTGAGCAGCTGACCACTGGAGGAATGAGGGCATGACCCCTCCTTAATCTACAAGTGGTTAATAACCCCTCCCATGCCCCTAAGAAGTGAAAGTGACAGTGGATACCAGGTTCTATGACAGCTTCAGGGATTATGGCCATTCCTAATAGAGGAGCAAGCAAGTGTGAGGAGTAGCCTAGTGGTCAGTGTAGTGGACTTTGAACAATAGACCCAGGTGTAACTCCCACTTTAACTCTTTTATTTCTGTACAAATACATCAGCCCTCCTGGAACACTGAAATACCGACTGTACCTGAATTTAGAAGACATCTGCAAGCATGATGGCTACTGTAGTGGTGTAGTAGGTACAGTAGGTTTTTATCTGTCCCTGAAGGACTCACAATAACATAGAAATGAATTAAGGTGGGTTTTGTTTAAAGTCCACTGCACTGACCACTAGGCTGCCCTTCTGCTCTGCAGAGACATCTGTGTGGCCATTTTTGTACATTTTTGTGCCTGCTTTTTGGCGTTCATATTTTGGACATTTCAATTTGGAAAATGGCTGTTCATTTTGGACATATTCAGCGCAAGAATGTCCTTCTCATGTATTTTTGAAGAGGAAATCTTAACATTTTTCCTGTTCACAAATGGCTCTGAGATGGATGGGTTTTTTTGGACATTATGAGCAGGACATCCTTTTGAAAATGCCCCTCCACAAGTGCTGAGAAATATCATTATTGTATGAAACAAAACATATTTGTAATAATTAGAAAAACACTGAAATTCATGTTGGATAATGGGTGTGGCAGATGGCACTGAAAGAATTAAGGGGCATGATAGATAGGAGAAAAAAAACTTTATGGTCCCCCCTCCCTTGGTGCCCTATTCACATGCTTATTTTGCTTAATGATTAATCCAGGGCTGTTTTTTGGATACTCTGAGTTTACTGCCCTGTGCTTCTCAGGGCCACCAAGAAGGGGTGCAGGGGGGGCAAAATTCCCTGGTTCCTGCCTCCAAGGGGGGCCCGGAGCCGGGGTCTCTCTCTCTCTCTCTCCTGCTTCTGGTGGGCCCCAGTGATCACATCCCGACAGGAGCAGGAGAGAGAAAACTCCGGCACTGGACCCCCCCCCTCCAGTGCTGCTCTTCATTCGCCTCTACCACTGTGCCGAGCAGCTGCTTTTCCTCTCAGGCGCATGCTCAGTTTCAACCGAGCTTGCGCGACAAGAGAAAAAAAGCAGTCGCAGGGGTAGGGCAGGCATGGAGTGAAGAGCAGCGCTGGAGTCTTCTGCTGGTGGGGCCTTGGAATCCCCGCCAGCCCCAAGGTTTGCTGCGGCGATCCTGGGGGGAGGGGGCGGCAGCAGCAATGATCTGGGGGGGGGGCAGTGCCAGCGATCCGGGGGGGTCAGCAGCAGCGGCCCTGCCCCGGGCCCGGCTCAGGCTCTTCAGCCTTGGTGCCTCTCTCTGTGTCAGGACTTCTCAAGCCTATGCTGGTCAGGTTTTCAGTGTATCCACAATAAATACGAATGAGACAAATTTACATACAACGGAGACCCACTGTGTTAACCTGGTTGTATAGCAATAGATTTATATATGGCAGCTTCAAGAAATTATCTCCTAAAACACCATTTTCAGTGCATGAGGCCAAAACGTTTCAGAGTATCATACTCAGCAGCATTAGAAAGCTTTTATGGATGACCAGTAACCTGTGTTACATATTGAAAACATGCCACAATATTTCATTTAGAATGTTTCCTTTTTTAAGTGCATGTTAAGCCTCACCAAGGGGTATTGTGGAAAATTTGTGTGGCGTATAAAATGGGGATACGAAATACCTGTCCATTTTTATGCTTGCATGGATTATGCAGTCTCTCTGTGTGATTTGCATACCCAGACCCGATTCTGCTCAGTTTTACCCACAAAGAGTTCAGAGAATAATCTGCCAATGATTTCTTATCGATGATAATGGGTAGGTAGCTCTGATTCATATGCAGTCTCAGCTCACTAGAGGTCCTTGTTAGTAGGAGGGAATATTTCCCCAACACCCTCTAGCAAAAATAAATGCCTCAAACCACTTCAAAAATAAAACACTGTATACAGGATGTGTTGTTCCTTAACACATTTGTATTTTACTTGTAAAACAAATGGTAAGAAAATATTTACTGCACAATGGTCTCGACACAATTCTTCTGCTACTCACTCTGGAAAGCAGTATACCATCTGTTAACAGCAGAAGTTACTTAGACATAAAAGTGGCAATTCTAGAAACTGGGCACCTGTATTTACACACGTGTTATGCACATAACTGTTTAGAACACTGGCACTTTCGACAAGATTCAGGGCCCATTTTACCAAGCAGCGGAAAAAGGGGGCCGGCACTGGCGTCGGCATTTGTGTTTTACACACGTGCCGAGGCCCCCTTTTACTGCAGCTGGTAAAAGGGAAGTCTCGACTTCCTTCAGGAAATGGTTGTGCGGCAAGTAAAGCACTTGCCGCTCGGCCATTTTGGGGGGGGGAGCCCTTACCCGCCACCTGTTGTATACCCAGACCCGATTCTGCTCAGTTGAGGTGGCGGTAAGGGCTCCCATGTTAACCCGGCAATTACTGCCGGGTACACTCCGGCACTACAAAACTAAATACATTTTTAGAGCACCAGACATGACAGCGCGCTAGGGGTAGGAAGTACCGCCGTGCTTCTGCAGTAACCTGGTGGTACTTCCTGTGTAGCGAACGGTAAGCCCGTGTTAGGCTTACCGCTGCTTTGTAAATAGAGCCCTCAATATTCTATAAACAGTGCTATGAGTTGGGTGCCATTTATAGAATAGCGCAGAGCGCTGGGATCTGCGCCCTACCTTTGGGTGCAAGGATCTTCACCAAGTGTAAGTTAGGCCCAGATTGCCTAAATTCTATAATACTGCATGTATCTTTAATGAACACCCCTGACTCGCCAACGTCCCTCCTCCTTTTCAGTTGCATGCGGATCTTTATAGAATAGCAAGTTGTGTGTACAGATCCTAGTTGGAGCTAATTAACTGCATAATTGGTTGTTAGCACCCAATTATTGCTAGCTATTGGCTCATTACTCAATTAAATTGTGTGCGCCATTTTATTATTATTATTATTATTATTTGTTGCATTTGTATCCCACATTTTCCCCACCTATTTGCAGGCTGAATGTGGCTTACATGGTACAGTGAGGCGATTGCCTTTCCGGTATGACAAATACAGAGTGATATTATCCTATATAATAATTCTCACCTCCAACGTTCTGTCTTGCTGCCTGGGACCGTGGCTCCTTCCGAGTTGGTCTGCTAGGCTCCGTAGATCAGGCTGACATCACCGTAGCCATTATGATGTCAACTTCAGAACCCGGGGAAAAAAACATGCCTCACAGCTGATCCATGTCCAGAGGAGGGTCGCTGGACATGGGTGGTTGGAGGGGGGGGCAGGGGAGAGAGGAGGGTCACTGGACATGGGTAGCTGGAGGGGGGCAGGGGAGAGAGGAGGGTCGCTGTGCTTGGGTGGCTGCAGGGGGGTCAGGGGGTCGCTGGACATGGGTGACTGGAGGGGGGCAGGGGAGAGAGGAGGTTCACTGGACATGGGTGGCTGCAGTGGGCACAGGGGGAGGGCAGGGTCGCTGGACATAGGTGGCTACAGGGGAGACGAAGAAAACCTTGCTAGCGCCCGTTTCATTTGTGTCAGAAATGGGCCTTTTTTACTAGTGATATAATAAACTGCATGTGTGACAGACACATAAGGGAATAGAAAGGAGGAAGCGTTATGTCCAGTTCGAGTATTAGTATTGTTGTGTTGCAGGATTCAGGTATTTAAGTTGGATCGTTAAGGTATGCCTTTTGGGCACCATATATAGAGTCCAGGGGTTAATTCTTGTATGTGCTCATCTAGATGCTATTCTGTAAATATCCACTTAACTTACTTAACATATTTATTTATTTATTTATTAGGATTTATTGACCGCCTTTTGGAATAAGTCAAACATAAGTAATAGACAATTACAGCAGTAAAAATATTCAAACAATACAAAGTATGGCATAGTATGCTACATTACAATGTCAACACAGTATGTAATAAAACATTTTCATAGACGGCCTAGAGTATAAGCAAAGATGGAACATATAGATAGATGAGATAGAGTAATAGGAGTAAGAAAAAGGGATTAATTTAAAGAAAGTTGCAAATGAAGTCTGAAAGGTGCTTGAACATTATCTTAGCTAGAGTAGGAGTGGGTAAACATGGCCTGCTATAGTATGTGCAGCCGGTGTCATTTACTTCTTCTGTTAAAGGCCTGGTTGATTAGCCAAGCTTTCACCTGCTTCCTGAAGTAGAGATAGTCTTGTGTTAAGCGAAGCCTTTCAGGGAATGCATTCCAGAGCGTGGGGATTACTCTGGAGAAGGCTCACTTGTGGGTATCACATCGTGTAATGTTCTTAGGAGAGGGTGTGGTTAGGGATACTTGCAAGAGGGTGTGCATGGGGTGGAGTATGGGTGGAATGCAGGCGGGGCTCCTACTTATTTTATTAAGCTACGGTAAGCACTCAAGCCTGCTTAGCGCAGTAAAAAATGGTGTACTGCAGGGCGCACTGAGGCATCCCATGGTAATTTTGCCATGTGCGTGCGTTACCCATGCACTAAAAAATAAAATTTATTATTTGGCACAGGGGGAGCCAGACGGGTCTGGCAAACTGGCAACGCGTGCTCATCCAAGCAACAGATTAACTACTTAACTACTTCCAAAGAGCAAGGCAGCTGGGTAAGGCTAAAGACAATGCAGTGTCATGGCCCAGGTTGGCGCAAAGGGTGATGCCGGCGCCCCCTGCCATGCTTACCTTGCACTTACACCAGTCCTACAGCTGGTGCAAGTGATTGTGCCTGCACTGAGATTTAAAACTGCTTTGTATATATTTATTTATTATAAAATGGAGCAAGGTTTGGTGAAGCTTGGGAATTATTTTTAATATATTTGCATTTTTATTATTTTTTTGTGCGTAAGCCGCCAAGAAAATTTTGGATTGTGCGGGTTAGCAATGTAAATAAATAAATAAATAAATTGTGAATATGTGTGTATTTATTTTAGATTTTGCTCACACCTTTTTCAGTAGTAGCTGAAGGTGAGTTACATGCAGGTACACTGGATATTTCTCTGTCCCAGGAGGCCTTACAATCTAAGTTTGTACCTGAGGCAATGGAGAGTTAAGTGACTTGCCCAAGATCAAACAGAGCAGCAGTGGGATTTGAACTGGCCACTTTTGGATTACAAGACAAGTGCTCTAACCACTAGGCCACTCCTCCACTCATGATACTACTCTATAATTTCTCATGCCACTGTGCACCCTGCCCATATCTCAGCATTTTCTCTTGTTAGGAGGGGATCATGGGGGGATGTAAGGGGAGTTGGGAGGTGGAGTTTGGGGAGTTTTTGACAGATCTGTGAAGGGGGGAGGGTTATATTCAAAATGTATTTGTCAGTGTTCCAGAGGTTGCTTTATTTGCAATGCTGAATTGTGGATTTCAGCTATATACCTTTACTTTTGCTTATGACATATGGCAATAAATATAGCAAACACTTAAGACTGCCTATGTGTGGTTGCATCTGTAAAAAGTCTAAAGCTGTTCCAATTGGTTGCTTGTGTATCCCATGGCATTTGGTATTGTTTTTATGTAGAAATATCTTTATTGTCATCATAAGCAAAAATAAAGCCATATAGTGCATCACTGAAATCCACTTTAGAGCATTGTAAATAGCAAAGCAAACTCTGGAGCACTGACAAATACATTTTGAATATAACCTTCCTTCCCACTTCACACACCCCTCAAAAACTCCCCCAACTTCCCTTATATCCTCCCTCCCCCCCCCCCCATCCCCTCCTAACCAGAGAATGCAAAAAGTTTAATAAAACAATATAAACATCACGTTTGCTAATTTTTAGGTGTCACCAATATGGCAGCAAGCTCCGCCCACTGGCTTCAGCCCACACAATGAGGCAGGTAGGCTCATGCCCTCTCCTGTTATCAAACCTCCTTGGGCAGGGTAACCAAAACACACAAAACAGCTTTCTATTCAGACTCAGTAGAAACATTGCTACTGCCATCTACTGTTAAAGACATGGCTTTTGAATTAATTTGGTATTTTTTTTATATAATAGATATATAAATGTATTTTTGTGTGAAGCATTGTATATTCAGTTTCCTCTTTTGTATATGTAAATATGTCTTGCTGCCACTTATGCTCTGCAGGAGGCAGACCTGGTGCATCATCAGGATTTTGGAGTTTGTTCTCAAGTTGAGTTACTCCAGTCCCTGGAATCAGGGTTCTTGGACTTGGGTCTATGAAGGTGTGGATGGCTGATATCAAGAAGGGCAGTTGCTCCCTGAGCTCTGTGACAAGCCCCTTGACCCCCCATATTTACCAGGGAACAGACAGTGTGTAACAAACAAATTGACTGGGATATACTTATTAAATGTACTGTACACTGTAACGTATAGAAGGCAATTCTGTAACAGTGCACCTATATCCAGATTCCTAGGAGGCCAATTCTGTCAGAGACTTTGGTTCAACAAGATCACCAGCGTTCTTTTTCTGCACTCCTCTCAGTGAAGTTTATTGCAACTTCCTTCACTTCAAGTGATCAAACTAACTTCTACTAGAAGGAGAGCTTTCAGCTATGCCAGACCCTTGCTATGCAATTCACTACCTGCTAATCTCAGCAGTATGACAATTTATCTAGGGTTTCGTAAAGAAACCAACTAAACTGTAATATTTAAGTTGTGTTGTTTTAGTATATTTAATTTTAATGCAAACAGCTTTAAAACCTTCGTGTTAAGCGGTATATCAAGTTAATAAACCAATCTGATTCCATTCCTTTTAGGTGCTCTGATGCTGTACAGTGAAAACCTATTCAATAATGGTGTCTGTGCACCCAGATTCCATCACAGAACTGACATCATTGTACCCAACATTTACTTACCCACAGAAACACAAGCCATCGACCTGGCATAACTGCGGCCGCTATACTATTTATTGTTTATTATTTATTGTTTATTTGGCATTTACTATAGTAGAGCACATCAAGGTGGTGTACAAGCTAAAATGCACAAGATTAATAAAGGAACACCATAGTCAAACAGGACAGAAGAAAGAGAGACCAGTACAGATTATAAGCAAAACTTAATTTCATACATTCACATTAAATGTGCTACCTTTCTAACAAAGAATTAGCAAGTTCATCTGATTTTATTTATTTAGATTTTGCTCACACCTTTTTCAGTAGTAGCTCAAGGTGAGTTACATTCAGGTACACTGGATATTTCTCTATCCCAGGAGGACTGACAATCTAAGTTTGTACCTGAGACAATGGAGGGTTAAGTGACTTGCCCAAGATCACAAGGAGCAGCAGTGGGATTTGAGCTGGCCACCTCTAGATTACAAGACTGGTGCTCTAACCACTAGGCCACTCCTCCACTCCCACTTGGTGGTATTTGGAAGTAATCCTAAAATCTAATTTTTAGAGGGAGGACAAGACCTCAGATGCTCTGCTTGTTGTCATTAATTTAGCAACAAAAATGTGCGAACGTCCTCCCTGGTCTAAAAAAATGCCTCAATTTTTCTAGTTTTTTAAAGTGCATACATGCTTTACTTTTCTGTTCATTGTTTCACATTATTTGATCAACTAGGAATTAAAGGGCACTTATCTTTTTTCTAAAAGATACTTCATTCAGTTTCTCCGGTTTGCTCAACAAATAGCCTCAGTTTCACAATATGCTTCTTCGGGGGACAAACTGTCAGCGTTTCATTCTTAGTGTCCTGGTTAAGTGTCCATACATCCATCCCTGTGTTGAGTATCCTCATCAGCAAGATATTAGCCACTTAAGTTGTAACAAAGATTTAGGAAAGTGATAGGTGCTGTCTCTACACCAATAGACCAACACAGCTGCTTTATTCAAGAGGAAAAGGCAAGACTAGGTATGTGGGTATGTGTAACAGTATTCTGAAAGTTGTGAGTGTAAGTGACAGCCATGCACATGCTCTGCCCCTCCCCCCACGTTATGCCACTTACGTGCACCTTTACTTTGCTACCATTTATGCATGTAAGTGTTCACTTAACCACAAAAGTACTGGTTTTCTGTACATGTATGTGTACAAGTGGTGTGTAAAAGGAGGCTCTCAGTTATAGACTTGCCCTTCTAGAGGGCAGCTATCCTATAAAATAAAGTAGATGCCTCCTTTCCTTTATAGAATACTAGTGTACACAGGTGAAATACATACCTATAATTTAAGCACAAGCACTTACACCAGACATAGAGCTGGTGTAAATATTCACACCTAAATTGGTGAAATACATACATAAATTATGGCCAGTGTTGTCCTACCATTAGGCTACCTGAGGTGGGGGTCTCAGGCGGCACTCTTGTGAGGTGGCATCACTCCTTCTCTTCCCTCCCCAACCCCCTTCCTCGAAATCACCTTTTTCTATTCTTGTTTTTCAAAGGAAGGCAGAAGCCCGCCTCTCTGACGTAATTTCCAGTTTCCTTGGAGGCGGGCCTCCCGCAGTACAGTAAAGGAGCCAGGACCAGCGGCAGGGTAGCCTATGGGAGTCGCTGCCATTGCCTTCCTTTGAACAACAAGAAAAAAATAGAAAAGGTCATTTGGAGGAAGGGGGTTGGGGAGGGAAGGGCAGGGCAGCAGCGAAGGAGGAGCCAGGGCAGCTCATTTTCTGCCTCAGGTGGCAGACTGTCTTGGGCCGTCCCTGATTATCATTTCCACATGTAACTTTGCACCCCGCTACGCTTCACCCAAAGGCCAGCCATTCGTACCTTCCAACTATGCACTATTGCATTTATAAAGGCCTTCAGAAGAAAATAAGCAGTCAGGTTAATCCTTAGGCATGCATTAACGTAAAGCATTCCAATCAGTTTCAAACGTGAGGGAACTCTGACATTGTAGTGTTCAAGTCAAAATATCCAGCCAGAAAGAGCTGACAGGCAAAAGGAACTAAACAGGTGAACTAGGGTGTGCAGACAATCTAGTTTAGGGGAGGGCACCTTTATACACAGAGGGCCACATAAATGTCAGTACTACCCCTAGTGGGGCCACAAGATGACACAGTGCCGAAAACGAAAATGCACAGAGCTCCACAGACCTTCTGTGATAAATAAGTAAGAATTTAACTAAAAACAATGAAAACAAACTGCTAGAGTGGCTATTCTGAAAATATTTGCCAAATACAACATTTAAAATGGGCAAACTCTGGTTAATGGTGTTTTCTATATATACTTCATGTGGCAAGACAGCAAAGATAACACAAGGATGAGCGGACAAAATTCCAAACAGTGAAAACAGTTTATTGGAGATTGTTCTGGATTCGACACAGCTGTATTTTGGCCGGATGGGCCTGAATCAGGAGTCTCATATATTTCAAATAAGGTCATCCACTTGTTGAATTGTTCGTCAAAATTTTAAAGAGTCATGAAGCATATGCTCCAGTCTTGAAGAACCTTCATTAGCAGTAACTTGCAGATAGCACTTTCCATGGTCTCGGGGACCCCATAAAATTCATTGGCTGCCCACAGTGGTCTAGTTGGTAATTCTGTGAGGATTTTGAGGTTTTTGTTCTCCTAGGCAGTTCCTTGATCTGATGTTTGGTAAATCTTTACTTGGGTGAGAAAACATCTCAACCATGTGAACTATGTATGCTGTACTGGAAACAACCTTTTCAGAGTTCTGCAGGGACTATATCTCTAACTGGAGTGTCTGATCCCAGACTTAGTGTACAGTTTACTACTTCTTAATGGTGGGGATTTTTCCTTTGGAAATCCCCTCTGTGCCTACTCTGGCTTCAGGCAGGGTAGAGCTTTACTCTGCTCTCCTAGGATCCTTTGGCTGCAAGGCAGGCCAATAACTTTCCTCTCCATTCAGCAGCTTTGTAGTAGCTCAGCATTGCTTTCAATTTTGGAAATCTTCTTGCTTGCTGAAGCCCTTAGGAATTAGGGGTTAAATGCTGTGGATTACTTTACCAGTGGTGTGCTGGAGCAGGCTCTCACAGGCTCTCGAGAGCCGTTTGTTAAGTTTTTAAGAATTTTGGGAGCCGGTTCTCCATGGCTACTTTAACAAATGGATCCCAAAATGTGGGCTTGGGCCCCTCCTGAATTCTCTTTTACTTTGCTGGCGAGAGAGAGCCCCCTGTTAACAATTTACCAGCACACCCCTGACTTTATCCCAGCTTTACAACCTCTAACGTTTTCCTTGGGCCCCTTTGCAGCCCTTTCCTTCCCAACTTCCAACTATGGACTCACACACCAGCTGTCTCCTAAAGTTTAAAATCAGCCCACATGGAAGTTTACCCTATCACTGCTGGCAGAAGTAGAGTGAGTCAAGAAACTTTCTGTGAGTCTTACTGGCATGGTTTAAAGGAATCTAACCAATTTCCGCAAATCTTTGAAGACACCTCTCTTCAACAAAGCCTACAAAAAGAACCCTTAACAACTCAATTCACTACCCATCCCACTCAAGTATTAAAATACACCTCTTAAACCACCCTATCTAACACTTACTTCTCTACTCCCTCATATATCTTCTGATTGTTACTGATTGTATCTAAGATTCTGTCATGACTATGTCATAACAACACTCTGTAAGCCACATTGAGCCTGCAAATAGGTGGGATAATTTGGGGTACAAATGCAATAAATAATAATAATAATAATCCACATCAGTTTTTAAGATTAACTGCCTGTAGTTTTTGATTTGAGTCCCATAACATGCAGTATTGCCTATTTCTGGTTTCACTTCAACCAGGGTTGGAAAACTCCAGAAATGTGGTAAGTTTAGTGCTCTGTTCTTTATAAGCTGGAACCTCTTTGTAGTAAGGCCCCCTCACATGTATGCATGTATAGAATAATTGTATTTTTGCCCATTTTCCATTGACTATCAAATCCCTCACCTTGGACCTTAGTCCTCTGCAGCACAAAGAGCCCTCACTAGCATTGAGAGCTGGAACGATAGCTGCTTAGCAGTGCCGTAGCGAGGGTGCCTGACACCCGGGGTGGGTCACCGCTGCGCCCCCCCCCCCCCCCCCCCCCCGGGTGCAGGGCACGGCGACCCCCCCTCCGGAGCGCTCCCCCCCCCGAAACGCACCCTACCTTTCAGCAGGGGGCAGGCGGGAGGGCCGATCCACCCCCAGTGCACGTCACTGGGAGCTGCGTCGGCTCTGCTGCTTCCCTGCTTTCTCTGCCCCGGAACAGGAAGTAACCTGTTCCGGGGCAGAAAGAGCAGGGAACCAGCGAGCCGACACCCCCCCCAGCGCGTGCACCCGGGGCGGACCGCCCCCCCATTCCTACGCCACTGCTGCTTAGCACCCCTTCATGTTGACTGAGGTTGCTGGTACACAGCAACCATTTTCCCTCTCTGCCAGAATCAAGGGGATCATTTCTCCAGTGTTCCCATCACAGCATTGTCATCAAATAAGACAATAAAAACATATTCTATCTCCTAACAGAAATGTGATGGTACCAAAACAACTGGATGGAAATCAGATATAATCACCCCCAATACTGTCTCTACTTTTATGTACATAGCCAATAATCAGCTGTAGCTGTCTCATGGATGAAGCTTTAACCTTAAATGAATGTAACCCTTGTAATCCTTAAACATAAGAAATAAATAATAAATTTTACCAAATTAACTGTGAACATAGGAATGTGAAAGAACACCATTTATGTGGTCTAGGGTAAATGATATTCTTTCACATTCCTATGTTTACCATAAATTTATGCATTATCGCACTTTAGTAAATCTAGCCCAAACTAAGATTTTATGAAACAAAAAAAGTACAATTTAAATGTACCAATGCAAAACAATGGACATTAAAATAAAGCCCACAAAAGGACATACTTTGATACAAAATAGGAGACAGTTAACCGTAAGAACCCAAGCAAAAGACAATAGAATGGTAAATCCAATGTAGTTACTCTAGGCCCACTTGATAGAACCAGAGGTGAAACAGATGTCACAGGCAGCTGAACTAGGCAGTTAAAATTCCTAAATGGAAATTAACCTTTCACCTTTTATTTCTAAAGCTCAAATAACGAGATTCGCTATGAAGCTCAGGTAAGAGAACATTCCATAAGCTGAGACCAGCAAAAGAAAAAGTCCATTGTAGTTTTCTGCCAGGAGACACAGTACATGGAGGGGATGTGAGTGCAGGCCTTCCCTAAAGAACTAAGTGATCATTTTCTGCTCTGTCAGTCTAAATTTTAAATATAAAGGTGCATCTCCTCTCTTAGCTCTGTAAAGGAATATAAAGATTTTACATTTAATACACCAAGAGACTGGAAGCTGATGCAAACCTCTGAGCTTTCGGATCATCCTTTCATGGTAGCCGCTTCCCTTGATTATTCTTGCAATTGCATTTTGTACCGAGAGTAACATGGAGTAAAGATTTAGGGAGCCTCAAATGGATAGTGTTAAAGCAGTCAATTCCAGAGAGGCCTAGTCCTTACTAGCCCTAAAGTCAGGGGCTTTTACAGACATTTAAGGTGGCAGACCAGGTTTATTGTGTGAAACATTTTCTGTGCAGCAGTCGTGATGGGTGAATTTAAGGTCAAAAGTGACTCCAAGATTTATCGATTCAGTTGAAAATGGAGAAAAAGGTATCCCTCACTTTTAACTGTACCGATTGGTCTAGACCAGGGGTATCAAACCTAAAGACTGTATGGTGATTAAGGCCCACACGAACAGCCCACAGAATGAGTGCTTGGAAGCTGATAGGAGATCATTCAGCAAGGATTCTCAGTGAAGGGAAGGACGAACAGGAAATGTGCTGCTGGTCCAGAACTTGCTGTCAAGTGCAGGAGGGTCTTGTTTTAACTCCCCTCCCCAAAGGAGTGGAGGAGTGGCCTAATGGCTAGAGCCCTGGTCTTGACATCCAGAGAGCCCTGGTTCAAATCCCACTGCTGCTGCTGCTCCTCCTTGTGATCTTGAGCAAGTCACTTACCCCTCTGTTGCCTCAGGTACAGACCTAGATTGTGAGCCATTCATGGGCAGGGAAATACCCAGTGTAACTCACCTTGAGCTACCTACTAAATAAGGTATGAGTAAAATCCAAATAATAAAAAAATTAAGAAATAAAGCGGTACAAAGTGTGAAGTGAGACAGAGGCAGCAAACTTCAGCCAGAATACCAGAGCACTAGCTGTCTCCCTCCCTCCAGGAACAGCAAAGACAAGGGGAGTAGGTTGGAAGAGAGGAGAGAGATAACCATTACTCTTCTCCTCCCCTACAACAGTGCACAAAAGGGAAGTACAGTCCATAAGCTCCAGTTGCCTCAGCACTGCACAGAGGACCAAGTCAACTGAAGTATAAGGTTGAATTCTTTTCTTTTAGTAGATGGGGAAAATGTTACAAGAGGTTCAGCAGCACCTACAGTAGGCATTTTCCCTTCCCCATAACAGTCTGTGAAACATGACCATGTTGTTTGTGTGGGTTGACAGCAGGTTTTGAAAAAGGTATTAGTAGCTAATAGCGTTATCATAATCTGGTAGATTTTTAAAAGCAATTTCAATTATTTGGTGGCTGTAGCACAGCATGGTGGTAGCAAAGACAGGAAGCCCTGGCAGGAATCTGAAGGACCCTCAACAAAGTAATACAATGCAAGGAAGGCATTTTGAATATAAGAACACCACTCATCCTTGCCCCTCCCCTGAACACCAGTTGGCCACAGTAGTGGAGGTAGTTCCCTCCCCAACCCCCTCCCAGCTTCAGTAATAGAGGGCAACTCTCCATCTTAGCTAGGCACAGTTGGATCAGATATAGCTTTTTCCAGTGTGGCCTGATATAAAAATTTGTATAACCCCCCCTCCCAACACACGCACGCACACACACACACACACACACACACACACACATACACACAGTCTAGACCTATTGTGCAAGTCACCTAAAAAACTAATGTTTTTTTTTTTGTTTTTAACGTGTGTTTTGTTTTTATTTTTACAATTCAGAGCATATTTTGATCTTTCAATTCACCTACGCTGTAAAGACAGCTGATAAAAGTGCTGAAAACCTGGATTATACCTGGCTATAGTGGGGGGAAATAATTGAATGTTATCTGCATAAAAAATATGAATACCATAAGAATTTATGACCTTTTCTCTTGGCCTTAATAAGAGTGGAGAGCATGAGAAACGTTGATGCACACGAGAACTGAGGGATTTCCAGTTAAGGTCTTCATTCTCTACCTTAACTTTTGACCTATCAGAAATGACCAAAGCCATTTTAAAATAGCAGAGCCCAGTTCGATAAATTTAAGGTGGTTGAGCATGATATAGTGATTAATGGGCTTGATTTTATAACAGAATTCTTATTTAAGAAGTTCAAATGATCAAGCACTACCACTTTAAACCTATGTCAAATAGGGTTTCTCTACAGTTGATGACCTAATGTATGTTACAACCCAACTTATTACTCAGGAACCTTCTTGCAGTACCATAATGTATTCTTCTTTACCATATATGTACGCGCATGGTATATACATATACCATGATCTGTTCCATTTATATTATGTTCCATGTATGTTACCATGAATGTATACACCTGAACGCAATACCATCTGTAATCCCGTTAACTGGAAATGGCAACCGCCATTACAGCAAATGTAAGCCACATTGAGCCTGCAAATAGATGGGAAAATGTGGGATACAAATGCTACAAATAAATAAATAAATAAATAAAAGGTCCCCATTTAAACCTATTTTTTACAAGCAACACAAAACAGCTGAATATCGTTCACTAAACATATATCTTCTATTTATTAAGAAGCATATCTTCTGTGTTGTTCTAGACAAAGTATAGTGTAGCTAAACAGCCAGCTAAACCATCCTCAAGTAGAAGCTTTACCAGTAGACTCTCAATTTTTAAGTAAATCTTCTTTATTGTAGTACTCATAATAAACAAAGAAAATCCAACTTACTCTTCAATTGCTTAGAATAGAATTGTTGCCTTCTGCACATAGAGTCTGTATCTAGCAACCTCAGAGGCAAGGAGATGGCCAGAACCTCAGCTATGCTGAGAGAAAAACTGTAACACTCAAAGAGGAATAAGGGGGAGGAACTCAGGAAAAATGAATGGGGAATGACTTGGGGACATGGTGAAAACTCTTTGTGGAATTATAGTAGGTTAAGTAGGTATCAGCCCCTAGAACAGCTGCTGATCACCAAGGCATGCTAGGAAGACTGGGCTCTCTCACGAGAGCTCAGAGCTAACAGCCAATAGGGAAAGCTCACCAGGAGTCAATCACTGGATATTGCAAACTATAGGGGAGGAGGGAAGCCCCAGTACATAGTGCTATCTATTACACAGTATATCTTGCCTCCATGAATATGGGGGCAGAACATCTACTTTTAAAGAATTATCATCTATTTATAAAGCAATGTCCTTCATGTAAGAAATTGGACAGTCTAACCAAATATAAAAAATTTGCTTAACTTGAAAAACAGTCGTCCTGCCATTGGCAGTATAGCAATTTCAATAGTTTTCCACTTCACGGAATTAAGATTGCTAACACGATCACGTTTCAAGCAATCAATAGCTTTTCATCTGCACAGTATCATAAATATTCATTCATTCATTCATTTATTTATGTATTTAGCCATCTCCACCCATGACGCCCAGAACAGGTTATAAAAATACACATATAGTCATGAACAAACAAAAAAACACAAAAATCGTAATCAAACTTCACTAAACCAGTATTTATGGTTCTGTTAATGCCACCATAAATACTTAACATGCTCTACTATAAAAGGAGGAGAAAAGCCTCAGAACTTGACATTGTACACACCTCCATCTTTCAATCATGGGCTTTAAACAAAACTTCCAAAAACTTTAATTCAAACAAGCTGATTTTAAAAAAAATGTTTATATAAAATGTCAGGTGACTTGTCTTTTAGGAAGATATCCAACACTTTTTTAAACCTTGCTAAGCTAACTGCTTGTACCACATTCTCTGCAACGAATTCCAGAGTTTAATTACACGTTGAGTGAAGAAGTATTTTCTCTGATTTGTTTTAAATTTACTACTTTACAGCTTCATTGCGTGACCCCTAGTCCTAGTATGTTTGTCTGTCTCTCCACTCCTATCCTGGATAGAACTCCCAGGTTCAGGCAGTGTCTCCTCTGGGCTTTAGGCACAGGCTGGTTGTGCTTTGGTTCTGGTTTCTACACCCTGCTTCTCAGGACTGTTCCACAAAGACTTCAGTGCTAGTGCAACTATTCAATCCTTGTACTTCCTGTCATTCAAGGCATCTCTCGGTCCCTGATTCAATACATCTGTTCACGGGAGCTTGCTTTGATTAGCTATGCTCAGAGTTCAGGCAGAGTGGATGCTTGGTACTCCACCTACCCGCTCAGACTCTAGGACTCTCTGTTGCATGAAACCATGATCCCATTCAAGTGTACTGTGTGTCTCAGACACTCTTGTCAGCAGGAAGCTGCTGTAGGGGTCTTTAACAAGAAGCATGTTAATCTTGCAGTTACTGGATTGGCCACTGTTAGAAACAGGTTACTGGGCTTTGGTCTGTCCCAGTATGGCAATGCTTATCTTCGGCTAGAATCCATTCTCCCGGCTAGAATCTAGTGTCTCACTGCCACACTGCAGTTCTCTAGTTGCACAGTGAGATCAGCACATAGGGGTTGTTTTCGAGTGCCTTGTCCATTTCATACCCATCCGAGTACTAGAAGAGGATAAGCTCTTGGGACCAGGAGTCAAATTTTGCAAGGCTCTTCACGCTGCTCAGAATTGACTGGCTAAGTCTAGCATAATTACTGCTGAATATCTGAGTGGATAAAATGAAACTACATCCTGGGAACACTGCCAGTCCCACTTTTGCCGAAGTAAATTTTGTGTGCTCAATGACTTGTCCACACAAAATCTGAGGGGAAAGTTATCAGCCTGGGCTACTGTTAAAACTTGTTTTTTTACTAATAACCCCAGTCAGGGGAGCCAACTTTTCAAAATTATTGGGGGTGCTAAACCAAATGGAAATTACCTCTCCCTGGACACTGTCAAGGAATTTGTTCAATATTGGTGGTGCTCAAGCACCTACATCACCCACAGAGCTGGCTTCTGAGACCCCAGTTTTTAATAACTAATCTCATTGTATAAAATGGGGCCTGTGCTAAAATCCACAAATTAGTGGTAATATAATATTTCTCCAAAGACAAGCAGGCCAATATTCTCACTGATGGGTGACGTCACGTCGGCCCGGAGGACTTTCCAGCAAAGTCCAAGACAAAGTCTAAAATGTCCCCCGTCGCGCGGGCGGATGCAGTGCGCATGCGCGCGTCCACTTTCCCGCCCGTCGCGCGGGCACATTCCTCAGTTTTTTCTTCTCCGCGTCTGAGGTGACACGGAGCTAAATTTCGTCTTCGTGTTCCTCCTGTGCCCGGAGGTGAAGAAAGAAGAAAGAAGTGAAGTATCCTTCTTTGGTTATCTTAGATTGTTTTCGTTTATTAAGTTTCCTTTATTTTAGTCTGCGATATTATTTAAATCGCTCGGTCGGGTATTTTTTCCCGTCTTTTTCTTTTGTTTTTTCTGTGTCATCTTTTTCTAGACACAATCGCGTCTTTTGATTTGGCAGGGACAATTTTTCCCGAGATGTCAACGAAGACGCCCAGCGGCTTCAAGCCTTGTGCCCGCTGCCATCGGGCCATCTCTGGCACTGATACACACTCGTGGTGTATTCAGTGCCTTGGGCCGGACCACCGCTCGGAGAGTTGTAAGTTGTGTCTCGCCATGAAGAAGCGGACACTACTCTCTAGAGATGCCCAGAGAGAAAAGATTTTTGGGCCCGGTGCTTCGGCGTCGGCACCGTCGACGTCGTCGTCTAAGTCGGCGCCCTCCAAATCGGCGCCGGGCAAGTCGGTGCCGGTGAAGTCGGTGCCGTCGAGGATGATGTCTTCGAGGCCGGCGTCGTCGAGGTCGACGTCGAAGGAGGCGTCGGCACCGGGAGACAGGGGACAGGCTGCCATTAGACCCATGCACGCTGGGAGCAGTGATGCATCGAGTGGGTCTCCACCCGCCTCGGCGCCTCCTGCTGTGCAGGCCCCCCGGGACCGTCCTGCGTCGGACCCGGCCCCGAGGAGACGTGTGGATTCCACGTCCTCCTCTCCGGTGCCGAGGAGTCTCGATGACATGCGTCGGGCGAAGGCCAAGAAGCATCGTCGTCGATCTCCTTCGAGACACGGCACCGGGAGCTCCGGGTCATCGATACACTCGATACCCGAGAAGCGTCGGTGCCGAGAGGATCGCTCTCCCTCTATTACTGAGGTTCCGACGCGTGGGGTCGCTGGCAGCCGAGTACCCACTCCCCAACCTCAGCAGACTTTGCCTCCGACACCTCAACCGACCCCACAGCCTTTTCCGACACCAGCTCTGGATGAGCGTATGCAGGCCATGTTCCCATTTTTCATGGACATGATGCAGCAGTGGCAGTCGGCATCGAGGTTGTCGGTACCGACGGCGTCGACGGGGCCGGTGTCGATGCTTTCAGAGGCACCGGTGCCGACGGCGTCGAGGGTGTCGACATTGCCGATGCCGGATGTTCCTGCATCAGGCCTTCAGCCTGTGGTGAGGTCTGTCTCACCGGTGCCGCCTCCGGTGCCGGTGTCTTTGACTTCCCGAGTTGACTCTCCCGAGGCATCGGAGCAGGAAGCTTCCCCGGAGCCTCAGGGACCATCAACTTCTCGGCACCATCATAGAGGCCACCAAGCCTCTTCGTCGAGACGGGCTCAGATTCGGGCGGCTCTGTCTGAGCTTTTAGCCCCATCTGATGATACCTCATCTGAGGATGATGAAGGAGTGCATGGGGAGTTCTCTGGCGAGGATTCTCAAGGTATTCCATCTGACTCCACTCCCTCGCCACAAAGGCAGCTGTCTCCTCCCGAGAGCTTGTCTTTTTCATCTTTTGTTCGGGAGATGTCTGAGGCCATCCCCTTCCCCGTGGAAATTGTGGACGAGCCCAGAGCCAAAATGCTTGAGGTTCTGGACTATCCATCTCCACCTTCATCTTCTGCCACAGTTCCTTTTCATGAGACTCTTAAGGAACTTATGCTGAGGAACTGGGAGAAGCCTTTTTCAAGTCCAACCGTCCCGAAAAAAGCTGAGTCCCAGTACAGGATCCACGGGGAACCCAGTCTCATGCAGACCCAATTGCCTCATGATTCAGCGGTGGTGGATTCCGCTCTCAGAAGAGCTAAGAGTTCCAGGAATTTCTCCTCGGCGCCCCCGGGGCGAGAATTTGCAACTCTGGACTCTTTTGGGAGGAAGGCGTATCAGGCTGGTATGCTCGCCGCCAAAATCCAGTCGTACCAACTCTTCACGAGTGTGCATTTACGGAACTCTGTGAGGCAACTTGAGAGTTTAGTGGATGCACTCCCTGCGGAGAAAGCTGAACCCTTTCGCCAAGTGATCAGGCAGCAGAAGGCGTGTCGCAAGTTCCTGTCCAGGGGCGTTCTTGACACTTGCGATGTGGTATCTCGCTTTTCTGCTCAAGGTATAGCGATGCGCAGGCTCTCATGGCTGCGTGCCTCTAACCTGGAGGAAAGAACTCAGCGGAAAATAGCAGATATCCCATGCCGGGGGGATCACCTTTTTGGAGAGAAGGTTGAAGAGATGATTCATCATCTCTACCAGCGTGATAACGCTATGGATTCTCTCTCCCGCCGGACGCCTTCTGCAACCACTTCCACTGCTAGGAAGTTTTTTAAGGGAAGGAGGAGTGCTCCCTTCGCTTCTAGAAATCGTAGGTACACTCCTTATTCCCGTCAGCCGGTTCAGGCTCGACCCCAGCCCGCTCGCTCTCGTCAGCAGCGGGCACCGAAGCAGCCCCCTGCAGCTCCCCAGCAAAAACCAGGGACGGGTTTTTGACTGGCTCCAGCAGAGCATAGCCGAAGTCAAAGTGCTTGTACTGGACGATCTACCGGTTGGAGGGAGGTTAAAATTTTTTCACCAAAGGTGGCCTCTCTTAACCTCCGATCGGTGGGTTCTTCAAATAGTCCGGTGCGGGTACACCCTCAATTTGATTTCCAAACCTCCAAATTGCCCACCAGGAGCTCAGTCTTTCAGCTCCTACCACAGGCAGGTACTTGCAGAGGAACTCTCCGCCCTTCTCAGCGCCAATGCGGTCGAGCCCGTACCACCAGGGCAAGAAGGGCTGGGATTCTATTCCAGGTACTTCCTTGTAGAAAAGAAAACAGGGGGGATGCGTCCCATCCTAGACCTAAGGGCCCTGAACAAATATCTGGTCAAAGAAAAGTTCAGGATGCTTTCCCTGGGCACTCTCCTTCCCATGATTCAGGAAAACGATTGGCTATGCTCTCTGGACTTGAAGGATGCTTACACTCACATATCGATACTTCCAGCCCACAGGAAGTATCTTCGGTTTCGGCTGGGAACACAGCACTTTCAGTACTGTGTTCTGCCTTTTGGCTTGGCGTCTGCACCCAGGGTTTTTACAAAGTGCCTGGCAGTTGTGGCAGCGTCGCTACGCAGACTGGGAGTGCATGTGTTTCCTTATCTGGACGATTGGCTGGTAAAGAACACCTCCCCGCAGGAAACTTTGCAGTCCATGCGGATGACTATTCAGGTGCTGGAGATGCTGGGCTTTGTCATCAATTACCCCAAGTCCCATCTCGTCCCAGTCCAAAAATTGGAATTCATAGGAGCTCTGTTGTGCACACAGACATCTTGTGCTTATCTCCCAGGACCCAGAGCAGACAGACTTCTGTCTCTGGTTTCCAAAGTACAAGCATCTCAACAGGTCACAGCTCGGCAGATGTTGAGATTGCTTGGCCACATGGCCTCCACAGTTCATGTGACACCCATGGCACGTCTACACATGAGGTCGACTCAATGGACCCTAGCGTCCCAGTGGTTTCAAGCCACCGGGAACCTAGAGGATGTTGTCCGACTGTCCACCAATTTTCGAAATTCCCTCAATTGGTGGACCATCCGATCCAATCTGGTCTTGGGACGCCCATTCCAAATTCCTCAGCCACAAAAAGTGCTGACGACGGATGCATCCCTCCTCGGGTGGGGAGCGCATGTAGATGGGCTTCACACTCAAGGAGCTTGGTCTTTTCAGGAGAGGCATCTTCAGATCAACCTCCTGGAATTGCGAGCGATCTGGAACGCTCTGAAGGCCTTCAGAGATCGGCTAGCCAACAAAATTGTTCTCATTCAGACAGACAATCAAGTGGCGATGTATTACACCAACAAGCAAGGGGGCACCGGATCTCGTCCTCTGTGCCAGGAAGCCGTGCAGATGTGGCTATGGGCCTATCAAAACGGAATGTTTCTCCAAGCCACTTATCTAGCCGGTGTAAACAACGGTCTGGCCGACAGGCTGAGCAGAGTTATGCGGCCTCACGAGTGGTCCTTGAACACGACTATTGCCAAAAAGATCTTTCGAGTTTGGGGAACTCCATCGATAGATCTTTTTGCTTCTCAGGACACTCACAAGGTTCCTCAATTCTGTTCCAGACTTCAGGCCCACGGCAGACTGGCGTCGGATGCCTTCCTCCTTTTTTGGGGGACGGGACTCCTGTACGCTTATCCTCCCATCCCTTTAGTGGGGAAGACTCTCCTGAAACTCAAACAGGACCGGGGAACCATGATTCTGATAGCGCCTTTTTGGCCCCGTCAGATTTGGTTTCCTCTTCTTCTGGAACTTTCGTCAGAAGAACCATGGAGATTGGACTGTTTTCCGACCCTCATTACTCAGAACGAGGGGGCGCTTCTACATCCCAACCTCCGGTCTCTAGCTCTCACGGCCTGGATGTTGCGAGCATAGAGGTTGCCTCCTTTGGTCTCTCCGAGGGTGTCTCCAAAGTTCTGTTTGCTTCCAGAAAAGATTCCACACATAGGTGTTACTCCTTTAAGTGGAGGAGGTTTGCTGTCTGGTGTGACAGCAACGGTCTAGATCCTTTCTCTTGTCCTGCACAGACCTTGCTTGAGTACCTTCTGCATTTATCCGAGTCTGGTCTTAAGACTAACTCGGTCAAGGTTCATCTTAGCGCAATCAGCGCTTATCATTCTCATGTTGATGGCTTACCGATTTCTGGACAGCCTTTAGTCATGCGTTTCATGAGGGGTTTGTTTATGTCAAAGCCCCCTATCAAACCTCCTCCAGTGCCATGGGATCTCAATGTCGTTCTCACCCAGCTGATGACAACTCCTTTCGAGCCACTGGATTCCTGTCATCTGAAGTACTTGACCTTGAAGGTCATTTTCTTGGTGGCTGTTACTTCAGCTCGTAGGGTCAGTGAGCTTCAAGCCCTGGTAGTTCATGCACCATTCCTTGTCTTTCATCATGACAGAGTAGTTCTCCGCACGCACCCAAAGTTTCTTCCGAAGGTTGTGTCGGAGTTCCATCTGAACCAGTCAATCGTCTTGCCTACATTTTTTCCCCCTCCTCACTTGAGCCCGGGCGAAAGCAAGTTGCACACTTTGGACTGTAAAAGAGCACTGGCCTGTTACGTGGAGCGGACGCGCCCCTTCAGACAGTCCGCCCATCTGTTTGTTTCTTTTAATCCCAACAAGAGGGGAGTTGCTGTCAGAAAACGCACCATTTCTAATTGGCTAGCAGATTGCATTTCTTTCTCTTACGCCCAAGCTGGGCTGACTTTAGAGGGCCATGTCACGGCTCATAATGTTAGAGCCATGGCGGCGTCACTGGCTCACCTAAAGTCAGCCACCATAGAAGAAATTTGCAAAGCTGCGACGTGGTCTTCAATCCACACATTCACATCACATTACTGCCTTCAGCAGCATAGCCGACGCGACAGTCGGTTTGGGCAGTCGGTGCTGCAGAGTCTGTTTGGGGTTTAGAATCCAACTCCACCCCCCTAGGCCCATTTTATTCTGTTCCAGGCTGCACTCTCAGTTAGTTGAATTTGGTTTCAGGTCAATTTTGTTTTTTGTCCTCGCCGTTGCGGGACCCAATTGACCATTCTTTGTTGTGTTGAGTGAGCCTGGGGGCTAGGGATACCCCATCAGTGAGAATATTGGCCTGCTTGTCTTTGGAGAAAGAGTAGTTACTCACCTGTAACAGGTGTTCTCCGAAGACAGCAGGCAATATATTCTCACAACCCTCCCACCTCCCCTTTGGAGTTGTATTCCTCTAATTCTTGTAATTAACTGAGGAATGTGCCCGCGCGACGGGCGGGAAAGTGGACGCGCGCATGCGCACTGCATCCGCCCGCGCGACGGGGGACATTTTAGACTTTGTCTTGGACTTTGCTGGAAAGTCCTCCGGGCCGACGTGACGTCACCCATCAGTGAGAATATATTGCCTGCTGTCTTCGGAGAACACCTGTTACAGGTGAGTAACTACTCTTTCTTAACTGTAGCCCACGTTAAGAACTTCCTCCCTTACTGTGAACAGTTTCAGTTTCTGGGAATCAGAGCTGATATTGTGATGTCATAATACCTCATTCCACCAATGTCTAAGCACAACCTCATCATTGATGTCACAATGGTTTGATTGCCCTATACTTGGCTCACTTTTATTACATACTAGTAAAAAAGGCCCGTTGCTGACACAAATGAAACGGGCGCTAGCAAGGTTTTCCTCGGAGTGTGTATGTTTGAGAGAGTGTGTGTGATAGTGACTGTGTGAGAGAGAGAGAGTGAATCTGCGAGTGTGTGTGTGTGACAGAGAGAGTGAGACTGGGTGCGAGTGTGCCTGTGAGAGAGAGAGAGTGTGTGTGTGAGCATGAGAGTGTGTGCCAGGGCCCCCCCTCCCTCCCAGTTCCAGGGTCCCCCTCCCTGCCTCTGAGTTCCAGGGTCGTCCCCTCCCTGCCTCCCTCCGAGTTTCAGGGTTCCCTCCCTCCCCTGCATTATGCTGTCTCCCCTGCATTCATCCATATGCAGGCAACATCCTCTGTGCCCTGCCCCCTCCATCCATCCATGTGCAGCATCTCTCCCCTGCCCCCTCCACCTCCCTCTGAGTTCCAGGCCCACCTCCCTCACCCCCTCCGAGTTCCAGTGTCCCCTCCCTCCCTCCCATTTCCAGGGTCCCCCCTCCCTCTGTCCCTCCATCTCTCCCTCCCAGTTCCAGGGTCCCATGGAACTGGGAGGGAGGGGGGATGGAGAACGTTGGAGGAGTGACGTCAGCATGTGGTTACAATCCCAGTGACACACAGGGCCGTGCCGATGCGGTAAGCGAGGTAAGCGCCGCAGGGGGGCGCCCACCTCTGGAGGGCGCCGCCGCCGCGGTGCTTACCCTCGCCCCGCGCCCCAAAGGCCTTTAAATATTTTACCTGGGTCGCAGCAGCGTCAGTGAAAGCGCTGCCGACCAGCAAGGGCGGGGCGGTGGGGGCGGTCCGCCCCGAGTGTCATCAAAAAGGGGGGTGCCGCCGCTCCCGCTGCTCTTCTTCCTGGCAGCCCCTCCCCCGCACTAGCCCTTTAAAAATAAATTGCCGACGCGATAGGGAGCGCAGCACCTCGTGTGCAAGTAAAAGAAGCGGATCCGATCATCTCATTGGGCCTTCCCTCACTGTCCCGCCCTCCTCTGACGCAACTTCCTATTTCCTCTAGGGCGGGACAGTGAAGGAAGGCCCAATGAGATGATCGGATCCGCTTCTTTTACTTGCACACGAGGTGCTGCGCTCCCTATCGCGTCGGCAATTTATTTTTAAAGACCGGGTGGCAGGGAGAAGACGAGGCAGGGTGAGGGTGGGGGACAGATGGGGTGAAGGTGGGGGGGACTCGGATAGCAGAAGGGACTGGGTGGGAGACAGATGGGGTGAGGGGGACTCGGATGGGCAGAAGGGACTGGGTGGGAGACAGATGGGGTGAGGGTGGGGGGCACTTGGATAGCAGAAGGGACTGGGTGGGAGCCAGATGGGGTGAGGGGGACTCGGATGGGCTGAAGGGACTGGGTGGGAGACAGATGGGGTGAGGGTGGGGGGCACTTGGATAGCAGAAGGGACTGGGTGGGAGCCAGATGGGGTGAGGGGGACTCGGATGGGCAGAAGGGACTGGGTGGGAGCCAGATGGGGTGAGGGGGACTCGGATGGGCAGAAGGGACTGGGTGGGAGACAGATGGGGTGAGGGTGGGGGGCACTTGGATAGCAGAAGGGACTGGGTGGGAGACAGATGGGGTGAGGGTGGGGTGAGGGTGGGGGGCACTTGGATAGCAGAAGGGACTGGGTGGGAGAAAGATGGGGTGAGAGTGAGGGGCACTTGGATAGCAGAAGGGACTGGGTGGGAGCCAGATGGGGTGAGGGGGACTCGGATGGGCAGAAGGGACTGGGTGGGAGACAGATGGGGTGAGGGTGGGGGCACTTGGATAGCAGAAGGGACTGGGTGGGAGCCAGATGGGGTGAGGGGGACTCGGATGGGCAGAAGGGACTGGGTGGGAGACAGATGGGGTGAGGGGGACTCGGATGGGCAGAAGGGACTGGGTGGGAGACAGATGGGAGAAGGGGCATGGAACTGGGGTCTGAAAAGTGAGCAGGAGGGAGAATGGGGTCATGCCTGGGGCAGAGGTGGATGGGAGAATCAATGGATCTGGAACTAGGGGCAGCCGCAGGTGGGAACTGGGAGCCGAAAAGAGGGGGCATTGAGAGAGGGGGGATAGATCCTGGATGGAATGGGGAGTGAGAGGGAGGGCAGACCCTGAATGGATGGGAGGGGGAAAGAGAGAGGGCAAATGGTGAATCGAAGGAGCAGAGAGAAAGGGCAGACAGTGGATAAAAGGGAGTGAAAGAGCAGACAGTGGATGGAAGGGGCAGAGATAGAGGGCAAATGCTGGAGGGAAAGGAGAGAGAGAGGGCAGATGGTGGATGGAAGGGGGAGAGAGAGATGGCAGACTGGGGCAGATGGTGGATGGAAGGCACATTAGAGAGGGCAGACACTGGATGGCAGAGAGAGAGCGAAGACAGATGCTGGATGGAAGGAAGACGGTGAAAAGAAGATGAGGAAAGCAGAAACCAAAGACAACAAACTGTAAATATATATTTTTATTATTTTGCTTTAGGATATAGTATTTTAGCTGTGTTAATAAATGTTTATAAATAGAACATGTAAATAAGGTAATCTTTTTATTGGACTAATTTTAATACATTTTGACTTAACTTTCAGAGAACAAAACCCCCTTCCTCAGATCAGGATAGGATACTGTAACAGCACTATACTGTATTGACCTGAGGAAGGAGATTTTGGCCTCTGGAAGTTAAATGTATTAGTCCAATAAAATGGTATTATTTTATTTTCTGTATTTGTTTTATTTCTATTTGTTCATTTGTAAAGTGGTGATTGGTACTTGTTAGTTTTTTCAAATTTACATCTGCTGTCTTTATATTTTGCACAGTACTAGGAGACATTTTCTGTTTCTGTGGCGTTGCATTGTATGCAGAGTCTGGCATTGGGGGTTCAGTTTAATTTTTGTCTAAATAGAAAGTTTATGATTACTTATTCTATAGTGGATTAGGGTGTATCTGTGTTTGTGAAAAAGACATGGCTTTCAGTTGGCATTGACTGTGCAGGATCGACGATCTGTACTATTCTGTCTGGTTTCGTTTTACAATAGGTGAATTGATGTTCTAGTGCTCACTGTAGTGCTTAAGATGCTTTCCTTTTCCTTGTGTGACTCATAGAAACGACTGCTTATGGTATGGTAAAATTGCTCTATAGATCGTGTTTTGTATTCTCGGTATGCCTAGTACTGGATTTGGGGGGGGGGTGTTAAAAAAATGACCGGCCCCGGGTGTCAACTACCCTAGCTACGCCACTGCTGCCGACGTCTCCCTTCCCTTGCACTCGTTGGTTCCCTCAGTGTCCCGCCTTCTTCTGACGTCAGAAGAAGGCGGACACTGAGGGAACCAAGAGCGCAAAGGGAAGGGAGATGTCGGCAGCGCTCCGCTTTCACTGACGCTGCTGCGACCAGAAGTAAAAGATTTAAAGGCCCCAGGGCGCGGAGGGAAGGGCAGAGAGGCATGGATGGGAGGGCAGAGAGGCATCGATGGGAGGGCAGGGCCCAGGGAGAGGACAAATTGCTGGAAGGGGAGGGGAGAGAGGATTGCTGGCTATGGATGGAGGAGGGAAGGGCAGAGAGGGACAAGGATGGACATGGGGGCCCAGGGAGAGGACAAATTGCTGGAAATGGAGGGGAGGGGAGAGAGGAGGATTGCTGGCTATGGATGGAGGAGGGAAGGGCAGAGAGGGACAAGAATGGACATGGATGGGAGGGCAGGACCCAGGGAGAGAGGAGAAATTGCTGGAAATGGATATAGAGCAAGAAATGAAGAAGAAAGGAGAAAAGTAAAGAAATAAATGGAAAGGAAGCCCTGGAAATGGAGTTAAGAGGACAGATAGCAGCAGAATCAGATACTGGACCAGCATGATTGAAAAAAGAAAGTCACCAGACAACAAAGGTAGAAAAAAAATCATTTATTTTCATTTTAGCATTTGGAATATGTCCACTTTGAGAATTTACATCTGCTATCTTATTTTGCAATGTATACCAATTTGTTTCTAAGAATATTGCTGACAATTCCTTTCAGTGTGGCAAGTGGTGAGCGATCATTTTCATGGGGGGGGGCGTGATCATTTTCACGGGGGGGGGGGGGGGCGCCAATTGATAGTCTGCAGGGGGGCGCCAGAGACCCTAGGCACGGCCCTGGTGACACACATTGGAACGTTGGAGGAGAATGTTGGAGGAGTGATGTCAGCAGGTGGTTATGATCCCAGTGAGACACATTGGAATGTTGGAGGAGCAAATTATTATTTTAGATGGCAGTGATTTTGATTTCTAGAGATTTCTTTTTTCTTTAATTAAGGAAGGAAGTTATTGATGTGGGCTACCGTTAAGACAGTTTATTTTACTGTTATCCCCAGTTATTAGTAACTAGGTCTCATTGCATAAAATAGGACCTGTGCTAAAATAGCACAAGTTAGTGGTAAAATAACTGTTCTTAGCAATAGGCCATGTTGATAACTAAGGGGCCCTTTCACAGAGTGACGGTAAGCCCAACGCGGGCTTACCACTCGCTCTTTCGGGACTACCGCCGGCCCAACGCGGCTGCCGGCGTTGGTCCCGTCCCAGCGCACGCCATTTCCAGGGGAAAAAGAAAACCCCTGGAAATGGCCAGCGCGGCAGTAACCCAGTGGTAATCGGGCATCACCGCACACTGCCCGGTTACCGCTGGGTTAGCGCCAGAGCTCTTATCGCCACTTCAGTGGGTGACAGGGCTCCCTGCCACTTGACCAGTTTTTCAGGTTTTACTGGCTGCGGGGAAAAAGGGCCCTGCCGTGCAAGAAAAATGGCCCCCGCCACCAGCACAGGGTCCTTTTTCCCGCAGCTTAGTTAAAGGCCCCCTAAACCCCTTAGCTGGGTGGATTGGGACAGAAAGAAGGAATTTTATCCCTGATAATTTGTTCAGCTCTCAAAGTCACTCTGAGTATTTGTCTAGCCCTATTTAGTCGCAGGTTTGGTATCTGGTATCAGAAAGGCACCTGCTATTGTAAGCCGAATCAGAGTCCCCATGGGTAACCTGCTTTACAATTCACAATACTACACCTCCTGCAGCGAGCCACAGCTTTTAGTGTTGTACAATGCATAATATTATTTTCTCTAGTAGCGGAAAGTCAGTGGGAGATGGAGTATGGAAATAGGAGGGGTTAACCTTAAAAAGATTTTAGTTGAGCGGATGCTGCATTGAAAAACCAGCCAGAGTTGAAAGAGAATGATATGGCTTTTAAAGGGCACATCAAGCATATCTACCAGGGTAAAGTAATTCTGGCAGTGCTTCAAAGGGTATAACTCTTGATAGTAGAGTAGGTTGGCTACAGAGCGGAATCGCATATGGCAAGCTGTCAAACTCCCCCTCTCCTTATGATGCATTTCTATAAGCACACTTGCACTGAGACTCAGCAGCTTCCTGCTATGTCTGTTTTAAAATGGGCAGATATTACTTGGTTAAAGTACTGAAGAAACTATAAAGTGGAAACAAGCCTCAAAAATATTTAATCTTACAAGTACTGAAGACATTTGTTAGATGAAATATTTTTGAGGCTCGTTTCCACATATAGTTCATCCTGTGACATGTTACCTTTATATTAATACTTTAAACCCTTAAAGTTTAAGGGCTGGGCAAACTGAGGGGCCCTTTTACTAAGTTGCAGTAAAAAAGTGGCCTTAGCACTCCCTAATGCAGTCTTTCCCACGTGCTAAGGCCATTTTTACTACAGTAGTAAAATGACCGATTTTCCATTATTTGAATAAGTGACCTGTGACTGCTCCCCTCAACATCACACAGGGTTGCTACAACTCTGTGAATACATGTTTATATGACATTTAGTTGCTGTGACTGCTGCTGTTTTTTTTTTTATCTTGGTGTGTTTATAACATCTACTGATTATATGACTCCTGATGCAGGAGTTCTAGTGCCGAAACACAGCTCTGTGTTGAGTCTTTGGTTACTCCTTTGAATTTTGTTTTTTTATATGCTGCTTTGAATAAAGTGGAGGAGTAGCCTAGTGGTTAGTGCAATGAGCCTTGATCTTGGCGAACTGGGTTCAATTCCCACTGCAGCTCCTTGTAACTCTGGGCAAGTCACTTAGGGGCCCTTTTACTAAGCCACATAGGAATGTGCGTGCGTCCTACACACGTCAATTTTGAACTACTGCCTGGCTACCACGTGGCCTGGGTGGTAATTTCATTTTTTACGCGTGTCCACTAGGTGCGCCAGAAAATTTCCGGCACACAGTGCTAATCAGTATTAATCGGCATTATACACATGTAGACCTTTACCACCCGGTTAACATGTGAGATTTTACCACTAGGTCAATGGGTGGCGGTAAGGTCTCAGGCCCAAAATGGACACGCACTGATTTTTATTTTAATGCATGTCTGTTTTTGGCCAAAAAAGCCCTTTTTTGCAGGTGTGCAGAAAAATGGACCTACGCGCATATGATTCATGTGTCTACGCCAGCGCAGGCCATTTTTGAGCGCACCTTAGTAAAAGGACCCCTTAATCCTCCATTGCCCCAGATACAAAATAAGTACTTGTATATAATATGTAAACTGCTTTGATTCTAACCACAGAAAGGCCCAGGGAATTTTGTACCCCCTGCCTCCCCTTCTCGGCGGCCCTGGTTTGGGCTAAAAAAGACATGAAACAAACACAGGTTCCTACTGTTTACTAAGCTGTTCTAAGCAGTGAATGCAGGAATTAGAGTATGCTAATACCCCGCATTTGCTACCAGATGCAGAATGGGGTGGGGAATAGGTAGGGACTATACTTTATGCAAAGCTTTAAAAATTCCTGCAGCAGCAATGCCTGCAGTAACTCTTAAGATCCAATCAGAAAGCTGTGTGAGGAGCTTATCCAGTGACATCATGAGTTGCTGGATTGTATGACCATTTATGACTCTGCCTGTATGAAAATGAGATTCCAGAAAGGAAAAGAGTATCCCTTTGGCCAGTAGTTAGATTAAGGGGCAGAGATAAGTCTTGGAGGGAATGACTCAGGACTATAAAATAGGGTGAAGAATTTGAATCCTTCTCTGTTGGTTTTTTGCCTCTTGGCCAGGACCCTCGTCACAAGCCTGAATCCCAAGCATTATAAACTCATATAATTTTAGTATTCATAGAGACTGTAAAATAACCTGTCTTAACGATAGCCCATGTTGATAACTTCTCCCCTTAATTGGGCCCTGAGGGAGGTTATCAACATGGGCTACCGTTGTTTTACAGTTAACCCCAGTTATGAGTAACAAGGTCTCAGGGCCGTGCTAACCCACTCAGCAGGGTAAGCATGGCAGGGGGGCGCCTGCCTTTCAGGGGCGCCGCCGCCGGCCGAGTCAATTAAAAAATATAAATGTAAACCTCACCTCTCTCGCGTAGTCGCGTTGGCGCCTATATGCACATGCGCCGCTGCTGGCTCTGGTTGCTGCCTTCCCGTTCCCGTGCGCAGCGCTGCCTCGTTCCATTGGTGACTGTTAGCACCGCCCCCCAGCTCTTCAACGCTTGCGCTTGGAGCCTCGCAGGCAGTCCAACTCTGGAGGACTTTGGGGGCAGGGCCGTACTAACCCACTCAGCAGGGTAAGCATGGCAGGGGGGCGCCTGCCTTTCAGGGGCGCCGCCGCCGGCCGAGTCAATTAAAAAATATAAATGTAAACCTCACCTCTCTCGCGTAGTCGCGTTGGCGCCTATATGCACATGCGCCGCTGCTGGCTCTGGTTGCTGCCTTCCCGTTCCCGTGCGCAGCGCTGCCTCATTCCATTGGTGACTGTTAGCACCGCCCCCCAGCTCTTCAACGCTTGCGCTTGGAGCCTCGCAGGCAGTCCAACTCTGGAGGACTTTGGGGGGGGGGCATAGGCGCCCCGTATAAGAGGCTTGGGGAGGCTAGCCCGCCACTGCCCCGCCCCCCCCGCCGCCCTCCGTACCTTTAAATATTATATTTTTGCTGAAGTCGCGGGCAGCACCGGCATTGAAGGCATCAGCAGGCTCATCGCGCTTCCAGCAGCCTTCCCTCGCAAGTCGGATGATGGCTCCGCCCCCTTCTGACGTATTTCCTGTTTCTATGAGGGCGGAGCCATCATCCGACTTGCGAGGGAAGGCTGCTGGAAGCGCGATGAGCCTGCTGATGCCTTCAATGCCGGTGCTGCCCGCGACTTCAGCAAAAATATAATATTTAAAGGTACGACGGCGTGTGGGGTGGGGGGGGTGGGTGCAGGAAGGAAACAAGGGCAGACGGGAGAGGAGAGGAGGGTTGCTGCACATGGTGGAAGAAGGGGAGAGGAGAGGGCAGGGGAAAGGAGGGTTGCTGGACATGGGTAGATGGAGGGAAGGGGAGAGGAGGGTTGCTGCACATGGTGGATGAAGGGGAAAGGAGAGGGCAGGGGAGAGGAGGGTTGCTGGGCATGGGAGAGGAGGGTTGCTGCACATGGTGGATGAAGGGGAAAGGAGAGGGCAGGGGAGAGGAGGGTTGCTGGACATGGGAGAGGAGGGTTGCTGGACATGGGGAGAGGAGGGTTGCTGCACATGGTGGATGAAGGGGAGAGGAGAGAGCAGGGGAGAGGAGGGTTGCTGGACATGGGTAGATGGAGGGAAGGGGAGAGGAGGGTTGCTGCACATGGTGGATGAAGGGGAAAGGAGAGGGCAGGGGAGAGGAGGGTTGCTGGACATGGGTAGATGGAGGGAAGGGGAGAGGAGGGTTGCTGCACATGGTGGAAGAAGGGGAGAGGGCAGGGGAGAGGAGGGTTGCTGGACATGGGAGAGGAGGGTTGCTGGACATGGGGAGAGGAGGGTTGCTGCACATGGTGGATGAAGGGGAGAGGAGAGGGCAGGGGAGAGGAGGGTTGCTGGACATGGGTGGATGGAGGGGAGAGGAGGGTTGCTGCACATGGTGGATGAAGGGGAGAGGAGAGGGCAGGGGAGAAGAGAGTTGCTGGACATGGGTGGATGGAGGGGAGGGTGGAGTGAGGAAGGAGATGAGATGATGGAAAAGGAAGAGAGTAGAAAAACTGCACATGGATGAAGAAAATAGGCAAAAGCTGGATCCACTGGACAGTCAAGTTTGCAGAGGACAAGAAATGAAGAAGAAAGGCGGAAAGTAAACAAATAAGGAAGCCCTGGAAACGGAGTTAAGAGGACAGATAGCAGCAGAATCGGATACTGGGCCAGCACAATCAGAAAAACAAAGTCACCAGACAACAAAGGTAGAAAAGATCATTTTATTTTCATTATAGTGTTTGGAATATGTCCACTTTGAGAATTAGGTGTTCAACATTAAAAGTTTATTTACTTATTTATGACATTTTATCCCACATTAAACATGAATTAGGATGTTTTGTGGCTCTACATGAGAATTGTGATATTATGATCCCTTGTTTCAATATTGTTGACGGTCTGCATTTTCCGTATGGGTGGTATATTGGTGTATTAGTTTCTGCCCAGTGTAATATTTATGGTACAGTAAGGTTCAGAGTGTGTTTTTGCACAAAGTTGTGCATAGTGTTTTGCAGTTGAGCGATTGTGGTTATTATATGCTTTGAGCAACCACTTTATTCTTTGACATATGATACATAACTAATATCTAAATTTAATAAAAGGTATTAATTGTGACATTTATTTATTTTTTTCTGTGTGTGATCAGACAATTATGGATTTAAGCTCCACCCCAGCCCCACCCCTAACCCCGCCCCTTTAGCCTCCCCAAACAGTTGGGCCACCGACCGCCTATGGGGGGAGGGGTGTTGCTGAGCCGAGTGCCGACGCCACGTTAGTGCTGCCCTACAGGAGAGAGGATAGGCGAGCCGGCACCGCGCTGCTTGGATCCGCTGCTGTTCTGTGGCAGTGGCGTGGACTGGACATCATTGGTAAGGTTTTGCCTGCCCTTGTTGTTGTACTTTTCATTATAATGGCTGCTGGCTGGCGTGGCGTGGTGGGCCTACTTTAAGTACATTTGAGGCTGCAGGTTGGGTGGGGGAACTGGAACCACCAGGCCAGCTGGGGAAGAAGAAAAGAAAGACAAGGCAGGCAAGGAAATTTCTGTGGGGGGGGGGGGGGGGTGGAGAACAAGCTAGAATCAGGGAGGAATGAAGGAGGGGAGAGTAAGGGCAGGAAAGGAAAATAAGAACTGATGGAACAGAAAGGCAAAGAGAAAGATTGGAAAAACAAGGAGGAAATTTCTGGGGGGGGGGGGGGGGGGAGGAGGAGAGGAGACCAAGGCAGGAGGAAAGGAACAAGGAAGATAAGCTGATGAGTAATAAAATGGATTTTAAATGATAAGCAGTAGTCATCTGCTATAGAGAGATTCTATTCGACATGAGGTTTGAAGTGGTAGTGCTTAAATATAGGTAGCAAGGAGGGTAATCAATCATGTGATAGGCTTTCGGTTTTGTATAGTACTACTACTATTTAACATTTCTAAAGCGCTACTATGGTTATGCAGCGCTGTACAAGTTAACAAAGAAGGACAGTCCCTGCTCAAAGGAGCTTACAATCTTAAGGGACAAGAATGCAGTCAATCAAATTGGGGCAATCTGGGTTTCCTGGTTAGTCCAATGGTTAGGTGCCGAAAGCAACATTGAAGAGGTGGGCTTTAAGCAAGGATTTGAAGATGGGGAGGGATAGATCCTGTGTAGTGTTATTATTTAGTGTTTAAGATGGATGATTACGGTATGCCTTCTTGAAAAGATCTGCACTCCATCTTTCAGCTCCTATTTCCTTTGCATCTTGTGCCAAACTGGTGGGGGGGGGGGGGGGGGGGCGCCAACTGATAGTCTGCAGGGGGGCACCAGAGACCCTTGGCACGGCCCTGCAAGGTCTCATTGTATAAAGTGGGATTTGTGCTAAAATTCCATGTTATTTTCCCTGTGGGGGAAGTTATCAACATGGTCTACTGTTAAGACATGTTATTTTACTACAAGTTGTACTCTTTTAGCACAGGTTCCCATTTTATGCCATTTTAATCCAATTTAACAGTAGCCCACATTGATAACTTCCCCTCTAAATGTTTACAAAGCTGGATTATTTGAAAAGAAAAGGCTCTAACAAGGATTGTTGATTTTTTTAAAAAAACAAACCTTATAGCAGCGGTTCCCAAACTGTGCGCCGCAGCAAACTCTCGGAGGTTCTTCGGAGCATCGCTCCCTACTTTCTCCTCCCTCAGGTCTGGCATCTGCTGCTTCCTGCTTCTTCCCCTGCCGCCACTGCAGTGCTTGCAGCTTACATTTTCGGGTATCCGCAATTTACACAGGCACTGCAGGGACTTCCCTCTGTCGCATCCGGCCCTTGCAACAGGAAGCTGCATCAGAGAGAGCTGGACGCAACAGACTGGGAAGGCACTGGAGTGCCTGTGTGAATTGAGGATGGCCCGAAAATGTAAGCTGCAAGCACTGCAGCTGTGGCGGGGGAAGGAAAAGGAAGCAGCAGCGATCCTGAACCTGCAGGAAGGAAGGTAGGAACGAAGCTAGATTTGGGGAAGGTGTGCTGGTGTGAGAGGAGGGGGCTGCAGGGAAAGGGAAAGGGAGACCTATGTGGTGGGGGGGGGGGGATCCTGGACCTGCAGGAAGGAAGGTAGGAGCCATGCTGGATTTGGGGAAGGTGTACTGGTGTGAGAGGAGAGGGCTGCAGGGAAAGGAAAAGGGAGACCTATGTGACAGGGGGTAGTGGACACCTATGTGGCGGGAGGGGTGTGGAGACCCATGTGGCCAGGAGGGTGTAGAGACCCACGTGGCCAGGCCAGAAGGGAGTATGGAGACCCATGTGGCTGGGAGGGTGCCGCGGAGACCCATGTGGCTAGGGGGGGGGGGGGTGCCATGAACCGAAAAGGTTTGGGAACCCCTGCCTTATAGCATCCTTAGGTCATATTCTTTTATTTATTTTAAGCAGATCTGCTGTGGTATGATAGTAACTAATCAGGGTAGGCAACACTTTCCCATCCAAAATCCAATGTTCCAAATTTAAGAATAAAAAAAAACTAAGGGTCCTCGTACTAATCTGCAGTAAACACAAAAATGTGCTTACCGCAGGTTAAAAAGCACTAGCGCGGGGCGTGCTCAGGTATCTCGTGGTAGGTTTGGGATTGGCATGTGCTGGGGGCATGTATGGGGTGTAGGGTAGGCATGTTGTGAGCTAATCAGTTAGCGCAGCTACATCGTCATGTGCTAACCTATTAGCACGTGAGCCCTTACTGCTAATATTGCTAATATGTTAATGGCCACGCGCTAATGGGGAAATTAGCACGTGGCCATTAATAGAAAAAATAGAAAATGGGGCCAATTTTCCACCACACTAAAAGTGGCCTCAGCGCGCAGGAAAGACTCACACTAGGGATAGCACTGGCCACTGTTGAGCACTGCTTAGTAAAAGGGCCCCCTAGTAATTTCCATTTTAAAAACAATGTCTGTGTTTCTTTGTTCTGCTTAAAAGGTTTTCTTGGTTTTAGCAATGTTATTGTTGACTGGTCTTCATTACAACGTGCAAAATATTTATCACCTGCAGAGGTAAAACTGGGCATGTGCACAGTCAGAAAGAAATGTAGGGGGTATTTTGTATTTTCTGAAATATTCCTAATTTTCCGAGGAGGTTTTTTGGGGTTAATTTCACACATTTGTTTTTAATGCACATGTTACATGAACACTAGAACTTTTTTTATGTTTGTAAACCAATTGTACATGCATTAATTTGAAGGTATATTTGTGTGCGATCAGTTTGTGTGAACTAAAACCTTTTAGGTGCCCAAACAAACTAAAATGCATGTTAACAAATATACATTCCTAAGAATAATTGAGAAACAAGTTAATCAGAGAAGGTGAACTCTCCAGGAACTACCCACTTAAGCAAGACTGAAACTAGACTAACCCAACCTTCACTACCCCACAAGAAGTAGCCTCAGCCTACATTCTTCTACTGGTTACAGCTCCTGCTGGAGCATGTTTATGCTGATGTGAAAAAGTTCCGTTTTTGACACACAAGTATATATTGCACATATATCTTAACCACCAATTAGTATCGTCCCCCTTCTGTAGTCAATCACAGGAATTATGTCCTTGATCCTCAAAGGAACATAAGGACATAAGAATATAAGAACAGCCATACTGGGTTAGACCAATGGTCCATCCAGCCCAGTATCCTGCTTCCAACAGTGGCCAATCCAGGTCACAAGTACATGACAGGAAGACAATCAGTAGCACCATTCCACGTTACCAATCCCAGGGCAAGCAGTGGCTTCCCCCATGTCCATCTCAGTAGCAGGCTATGGCCTTTTTCTTCAGGAGCTTGTCCAAATGTGTTTTAAACCACATCCTCTGGTAATGAGTTCCAGAGCTTAACTATTATTTTAGTGAAAAAATATTAACTCCTATTTGTTTTAAAATTATTTCTATGTCATTTCATTGAGTGTCCCCTGGTCTTTGTACTTTTTGAATGGCAGAAAAACCGATTCACCTCACCTGTTCCACTCCACTCAAGATGTTGTAGACCTCAATCATACCCCCTCTCATCCATCTCTTTTCCAAGCTGATTAGCTTTAACCTCTTCAGCCTTTCCTCATACGGGGGTAGTTCCCCTGTCCACTGGTTTGCTTTTCATGATTTTTTCTTAGCTTTCAAGATCAGTATTTTAAGGGAAGACCAATCACAGAAGCAAATTTTCTGTAGTCTCTGTCACTATGACACTACTGCGTTAGACCTCATGAAGAGTAAGCTAGTTGAAACTCTCAGTAGCTTTAGAACAGTAAATGTTGGCATTATGTTGTTTTTCAGTTTAGGAGAAACTTAGTTCATCTCTTTATAGGATAATATCTCCTTTCCGGTTTCAACAATATAAATAACAATTTTGTATTTATGTAGTATATCGCTTTTATTCAAATAGAATCCCACTGCACCTTACAGTTGTAATACTTCAGAAACAAATTAAGTCAGAATAAAGCCTACATCTCATTTGTCATTTCATTTTAAGATGCATTTATTTATTGCTTATAATCAAGAGATGTGTCAATCTAATACATGAAGCAGAGGAACAGTCAAGGATGAGCTAAGGTCAACCACAACAAGCCGTAAGAGCTTGAGTCGTGAGAGAACAGCAGAGGAATGTATGAAAGCAAAAACCCTTAGATGAAAGAAGGCAATGGAGAAGACATGTAAAGAAGAGAAGGATGGATCAAACAAGGTGACATAAATATATCAAATCAAGAGAAGCTAGAAATAGCACAGGTTGAGACATCACAAAGGATGAGAAGATATGGAGCAGATGATCAAAGAGCACAGAAAAAAGAAATATAAACAAAGACGTTGAATAAAATGCTAGCAATTCAGCATATCTTCTTCATGGACCAGGACCTCACATCAAAGGTTTCCTCATAATTACTGTCATCTCTGAATCCAATAAGAGCCTGCGTATTCTAGTGTAGAAGCAGGGTCTCCCCTAAAACCTGGTGATCCTCAACAGAGTGGTGGCCTGCCTACAACCATCTTCTTGAACAGCAATACTGTATTTGATCAATGCTTTTTTTGTATAAGAACCCCTAGTGTGGCTGTTTCAGGTTTTTTTAGTTAATCGTAATTGTCCGTGTGTCTCAGTCACTGACAAGTAGCAACTTGAGAGATGATCTGTGGCATTCTAGAGCTGCACTTGCCATCCTACAAAGAAAGGGCACTGGGCAGTACATGTTCTGCGTGTATTATATTTAATCTAATTTTATGCTTATATCCCACCTTCCTGGTCCTAAAGGATCTCCAAAACAGCTTACAACATTTTGAAATACAATTCATAGTTATAATACAGCATACTAAAATTATATTCATAAATATAGTTTAAATACAGTTGATCAGAGAACCTTATTGAATGAGCCCAAATATCTATCTATACCTCCCTTCCTTCCTTCCTCCCTCCCTCTCTCTCTCTCTCTTTATCTTTAGATAGATAGATAGATAGATAGATAGATAGATAGATAGATAGATAGATAGATAGATAGATGTAGTTCCCTCTCCCTTTATCTAGACAGAAAGAGAGAGATGTGTTTTTGTGTTTTATATTTAAAAGGTGTAACTAGGCAAGACAGGCTCCTGCCTGGTTAAACCCTGCTGAGCTGGCCTTTTGCCAATATTCTGTGGCATTTAAACAGATAGTGTCGCTGAATATTGTCTATGATTGCCTCAGCACTGTCCAGTTAGCATTGGAGATATCCAGGGAAGAAACGGGGGCAGAGTCAGGGCAGAGCTGGTAACTTACCAGGCAGTGGCGATATTCAACCTTCTAATCAGCTAACTGGGCAAATGTAGGACAGCAAAGAGGTTGTCCTAACTTTTCCCAGTTTGCTAACTAGACAGCAGTCTGAATATTGGCTTAAATATTTGGCTGATCATGCTCCCAAACCCCCTCCCCAAAGAGTCCCTCCCCCACACTCCTGTGACAAGAGTATTTTCCCTCCTGAACCCCCCATGATCTTACCCTCCCCCAACCCCCCCTTCATGAGCAGCTCCTGTCCTGGACCTCCCTACCCCTTGTAGGGCCTCTCAGGCCTACTTTAGGGTCCTTGGTGGTCTATTGGGTAGTTGGAGCATGAGCACTCACCACTTGAACATGTCTATGCTGGGAGTACCACAAGATTGCTGTTATTGATAATGGCAGCCATTTTGAACTCAGAGCCAACACGGGCAGGACCAAATAGGGTTTGCTCCTGTCCCAACTACCCACTAGACTACCAGGGACCCTAAGGTATGTCTGGGGGAGGCTACAGGGCAGTAGGGGGTCCAGGATAGGGGCTGCTTATGGGGGGAGCAGTTGGGTAAGATCATGTGGGGGAGACAGAAGGGGGTAATTCTCTGAATGGGGGGGGGGGGGGTCTGAAGGAGCTAACCTGATCTCTCACCTGGCCAACTGTATTCTGGGTTTGGCCAGAGCCTGGATATTTAGTGCTGGTATACGCATATTACCCCCCATAGATTCAAACATGGCATTTCAGAACAATTTTCAAGAGGAACAATTATAACAAAATGTTGGGGTAGAATCTGGAAAAGTAAAGGTTAAGTTACAAAAAAAAGTTGCTAAAAAATGATTGTGTTGCATTTCTATCTCTTCTCCCTCTCTCACATTATCTTCTTTTTACATGCTTTTCTCTTTCTCCACCATCCTTTCAGTTATTCTTGTTTTTCTCTCTCCCTTCCAGCAGATGGCAGTGTTCCAACTGACAGGACCACTGCTGTGCTGCTCCATTTAGAGCATGGGCATAGAAGCTAAAGATCCTGCCTTAGTGGGCCTGTAACCAGCAATGCAAGTGGGTGGGAGACAAAACTCAACACAAGGTGTGAATTGCAATTGCCAAGAACAGTTACAGGACAGAAACATAAGGGTTACCGAATGACCTCTGCACATCAAGAAGCAATTGAACCAATATAGAGTTTGCCCCCCTTCTGTTCATGAACTTGTAGCTCAGCTTTGCTTAAAGGAATTGGAAATAATAGTCCATAATTGTTATGTTGTACTACTAGGCTTGGCTCTGCCATTTGAAGCCCTCTGGTAACCCTGAAAATCATAGCATGGCAATAGAAAATGTGTGTAGTCTAGGAGAAAGGCAGAGGGAAATAGAAATCCCAACCTGCTGAGCATGACTTCATTTGTGAAAATAGCGTGCTGGATTCTGGCAGCTCAGCTATTGGAGGCTACTGCAGTCACTGATCTGTAGGTGGGTAAATGAAGGATGAGAAGTGATATGTGATGGAACAGGACCTAATGACTTGTAGGGTATGAAACCAAGAAAAATATGTATTATAGAATCAACAGGTTAACCAGATGAGCAAGAGTTAAAGCTATTTGGCAGATGAATCTAAATAAAAGGTTCATTTTGGATGACCTGGAAAATTCCTCTCACAATATTGTGCTTGTTGCCCTTTAAATGTATTGGTACTTTTGGTGTAGTAAAACATTTTCCTATATTTTTCCTCTTATTTCTTTTTTTTAAATACAATTACCAGCACAGAGCTGAAGAGTCATATCCATGTCTCCCTTATTCCTACCTGATTTCGTGCCATAAGGACCAGGCTAATCTTGCCCTGATTTAATCCTATTGCACGCAGGCACTTGCAGATTTGACTGTTCCATTGAGTTTCCAGAGAAAAATCATAGAACTACAAATACATGCATTCAACATTGTAGAACCAGGATTGGAATGACCTATTCTCCTTGACATGGAGTCATGTGACAACTCCAATGTCCATTGTCCTGCTGTACCAGGAAGGAGCTACAGTTTTTCCTGTCCTGCACCATCTGCTGGGATATGGACTCTACAAATGGCTGTCCAAGGTGCTGATCTCAAGATAATTCTAGGTCACAGTTGTGAGCTCAGGGTCCATTTAGACTAGCCCTATGTGCAGGGCTGCCGACAGACTGAACCGGGGCAGGGCCGCTGCTGCTCCCCCCTCCAAATCATGGCCCGCTGCCACCCCCTGATCGCTGCCCCCGAACATGTGTGCCTGAGAGGAAAAGCAGCCACTCAGCAATGGGCAGAAGAGCATCGCTGAAGGAAGCTCCGGGTCCTCCCTAGCCTCCAAGGGGGGCCCAGCGCCGGAGTTTCTCTCTCCTGCTCCAGTCGGGATGTGATCACTTGGGTCTCATCAGGAGCAGGAGAGAGAGAGACCCTGGCGCAGGGCCCCCCTTGGAGGCCAGGGGAATTTTGCCCCCCCCCCCCCTCTCGACGGCCCTCCTACATGCATAGGAATTAACTTTTCCAGTTGAATGGAGAGGGATGAACTCAACAGAAATTACCTTTCTATAGCTAAAGCAAAGGCGATTGCTCAATATTAGGGATGTTCAGGCACCCTCTGCATCCACAAAACTGGTACATATGCCTATATGTTCAAACGTAATGCAGTGTGCCATGCTGCAAATTTGCCTGTAGGCTAAACAAGCTATGGACCAGGAATACTCAGTACAGGGCTCGGGAGGTGATGTATATGGTTTCTTCAAGACCATCTGACTGTCTCTTACACATAATGCAGAGCACAACTAAGGGAGCACTAGAATTTCATAGTAAAAATAAAGCTGTTCTGTATGAAACTCAGCATGCTGCCACGATGCTCGCTGAGTGATAAAGGCTGGTTTCCACTATTTTACATATAGATGGTATTTTCTGGCAAGTAGGATAATTTGGAAGGTTTAGGTGTTGTGTAACACTTGGGATTTCACTCCCAGCATGACTGACTTGTTATTTCTTCCTTTTGAATAGATAAAATAAGTACCACAAGTAAAAGAGTTTTCAAGCCACCATATAATCCTCAACACTCACCACCACTTCATTTATGTATATGGAAAGTCAAATGCAGGAAAAAAGGAGAAGAAACCCCCAAGCAACAGTCACAACACAAAAATAAAAACAAAAAAAAAAGGGGTAGACCAAAGAAGTTCTGAACCAGTGGTTTATTAAACGCAGTCAAAAAAGGACTCGACGCAGTCTGTGTTTCGGCACACAATGCGACTGCCTCAGGTGTCAATTATAATAAGTCAGCCAGCAATGGTATAGCACTTAACACTGGAGCTGAATAATCCATTACAACAGCGTCGAAAGAATCAGCTAACAAGTGTGCCAGGCAGCAAAAGCTTGTCAATTCAGACAAGCATACTTGGTTTGGATTGTTCAGCTCCAGTGTATGTGCTTTACCATCGCTGGCTGAGTTATTATAATTGACTCCTGAGGCAGGTGCATTGGGCGCCGAAAGGCAGACTGTGTCGAGCCCTTTTTTGACTGCCACTGGTTTGGAACTTCATTGGTCTACCTCCTTCTTTTATTTTTATTTCCGGTGGCTCTCAGTTACATGTCAAAAGCAGCTGTCAATTATATACAGTGCTATGTTCTATACAAAGTTATTAAATAAACTGTAAATATATAGGTTAACCCGTTGGCTTAGTTTAAGTATCCTCGCTGGGCCCGGCTAGGATCAGATACACCATGGAGGTGATGTGCTCTACTCTGTAAAGGAAGAAAGGGGTAGGTGGCTGCTGCAAATTTGAAGTTGCAGAAGTGGCCAGAAGGAATAGCACTGAGGGATCATCTCAGGGGAGACTCCTTCCAGCCTCTTACCTGGTGAGGAGTCCCAGGACGTGCTGCCAGTGGTGGTGGATCTAAAGAGGATATGAAGTAAGAAAACTCCATTAAGGATATAACTAAAGTCAGGGTATCTAGATATCTCTTTATATGTAAAGGTTTAGGTATAGAGATGTATCTCTTTCTTGTAAGAACATAATATTGCTATACTGGGGCAGACTGAAGGTCCATCAAGCCCAGTATCTTGTTTCCAACAGTGGCCAATCCATGTCACAAGTGCATGGCAAGATCCCAGACCTGTAAAACAGATTTTATGCTGCATATCCTAGAAATAAGCAGTGGATTTTCCCAAGTCCATCTTAATCATGGCTTACGGACATTTCTTTTAGGGAACTATCCAAACCTTTTTTAAGCCCTGCTAAGTTGCTTGATTTTAATGATTATTTTTAGTTGTAACCCACTTTGACTCTGTTTGAAAAAGGTAGGCTATAAATGTTGGTTTGGGCTGGATTGGATTTTGCCACATTCTCTAGCAACAAATTCCAGAATTTAATTACACATTGAGTGAAGAAATATTTTCTCCAATCCTAGTATTTTTGGAAAGAGGAAACAAACAATTCACATGTACCCATTCCACTCCACTCATTCCTTTCCTAATAATTCCTAAAAATCTATTTGTTTTCTTAGCTGCTGCTGCTGCACACTGAGCAGAGGGTTTCAACATATCATCAATGATGACACTTAGATCCTTTTTCTGGGCAGCGATTTCTAATGTGGAACCTTGCATCATGTAGATATAGTTTGGTTCCTGTTTCCCATCACTTTGCATTTGCTCACATTAAACGTCATCATAGATATGTCTTTCTCTACATTTATATTTGATTGAGTCCGATTGCAAGCAGTACTGCCTCTGCTTTCCAGAATATGGTGAGATTAATACTCAGTTCTTCATGAGCTCCAAGAGGTTCCACTTTCCTTGAGCTCATGAAGAACTGAGTATTATCCTACCATATTCTGGTAAGCAAAGGCAATGCTGCTTGCTATGAGACTCAGTCAAGTCCTGCAGGCAGCTAATGGCAAAACCTGGATTGGACAACAGAAAGTTGCTGGACTCACTCTGTCTGTGCCAGGGTTAACTTCCATATTTTGCCGGACCTTTAAGATACCTCTAATGTAGCCAGAGAGACATACAGAGTAGAGTGGGTATTTGGGAACTGGGCTGAAACAATCTGCAGGAGGATCCTTGATTTCCTGGAACTAAAGCCAGCAGAAGGATTTGCAAAAATGAAAGAGGAGTTAGGCTGCCAGTGAGTTTCAACAGAAAGGAGAAAAGGTATTTGCCTACAGGAAAAAGCTCCTCTAGGAACAGAATTGAGCTACATCTTGCTTGAGAAACATCCAAAGGAAAAATCTCTATCACTAACCAAAGATAACCTGCACATATTTCACTCATCAGTGACTTGGAGACTAGAGTAGATTTGAGACCAGTCAGCCTAGGAAGGAATTAAGACCAGACCAAATAGGTCTCTGAAAGGAATTTTTCTAGCAAAGACCACACAGAGACAGCATGGTTGGGAAATTTCTCATCCCAAGTTAAAAATGTAAAACCACCGTTAGAGAGCTGAAGGAACTGCCTAGTGAACTAAAATTCCAAAATCTCACAATGGTCACCAAATCAATTGTGTACACACCCTGCAGGGTGGATTCTTTTCTGTTTTTGAACAGTTTAGCACTTTAGGCTTCCAGTTTTGTTTTTGTTTTTGCTTTCAGTAATTTGGCCTGGGACTTCAACTGCAGTCTTAGCACCTCAAGGCCAATATTCAGACCGATATTCAAAAGTATTTAACTGGCCAGGGATGGCACCTGGCCAGCTATCTGTCGATATTCAGCTGGAGATAACCTGCTATGTCCTGCTGAATATCCCAGTCAGCACTAGCCCAGTCAGTGGTTATGTCGCGTAACATAGGAGGTTATCACCAATTTTTAACAGCCAGATGGACCGTTTAAATAGCAGGTCTTTCTTTGGCCACTATAATTTAGCCAGCCATGCAATGAATATTGGCTTAACTTGCTATGTTTGCAGCGCCCCCCCCCCTAAAAACAAACAAACTGGAAAGTCAATGCTGGTGGCCAGATACAGCCCCGGCATTGAATTTCTGGTTTCACTGGTGACCAGAGGAGTTAGCCAGTATATCTCCCGCAGTCTCAATATCAGCCTCCTTGTGTTTGAAACTATTTTATGTTAATGTTGCTTTATTGTTTAACTTGATAGTTTATTTTCTTGTACATACTATTATGTGCTTCCTTGTACAGTGCAGTTAGCAAGTATGTGCTATAAAGTTGTTTGTTGTTGAACTCATGAATTCTGTGGAGCAAGGGAGGAGCTTATTGCAGGACTAGCAGAGTAATTGTCTCTTTTGATAAAGACTTCCAAACTTTTGCTGGCACAAGTCCCAGAGCCTTGACTCCAGGTCTTGGAGGGCTTAGCCCAAAAATCATCTCCAGAAGCCTGAGGGAGTAACAGCCCTGTCTCCTACAGGGCATATGCGGCCACATAGTAGATAGGGCAGGGTTCCAGTTATATGTATGTATGTACATGTGTATGTTTGTGTGTGTGTAAGCATGCACACGTGTATGTATGTATGTATATTTTCAGATGTTTTAGTTGCTGATTACTGTCTGTTGGCTATTATTTTTATACTAGAGGCCACCATCAGTAGTTACACCAAGGCCAATATTCAAAGCAAATCAGGTGGCCAGTGAATGTATACCTTGCCTATTGGCAGCAATATGGATAGTACTGGGTCAAAACTTTGTCTAAATGACCCAATACTATCCATATTTTAAAGAGCAGAGGGAGGGTGGAGTGAGGGTGGGGCACAAAAAATGATCTGGATAGTAAAATATGCAGCCAGTATCCAGAGAGCAACACCTTTCATTTATGCCTGCTCAATAATAGATCTAAACTAAATGGACAAAGGCAGCAGAGGTGACCGCAATGCTACACACTGAATATACATATTAATGTACCACCAATGTCAGTGTTTCAATTAATTTGGTTGTCCCTGCAGCTGAAAATTAGGCTCAGCAAAAACAGATGAGAGTCCAAAGTGGTTGGGTGAAGCAGCATCTTCCATTCATTCTCAGAGCAAAAACAGGTTGAGAGAGCACAATGAATTGATGGAGCTGCTTGTTTTAGTACATTGCAGTGTGAATTTCCCATCCCTTATCGTGCCGGCACTATTCTCCAGAACTGCAGGCTTGTGTCCCATTATGTTGCTTCCCCGCTCTCGGCACAGCCTTCCCCCCCCCCCCCCCCCCCCCTCCTACTGACTGTAATTTACTTTTTGGTCTTTGTCGCCTTGGGCTTGCCTTCTGACTAGTTTGTTGAATGATGTACTAATCCATTATATTTTCCAGACAAGTGTATCGACCAAGTATAAACAGACTGGAGGGCACAAACCTAAATGAAACGTAGACTTCCTGGAATCATTTCAAAAGCTCCTGCAGTGGTGGCAGTGCAAAATATCTTTTTCCCTCTCTAAGAGAATGAAAATACTCAATAAATAAACCCCCAAAAATGGAGAAATGGGGGGAGGGAGTCTGTTGCTTTAAAGATGTATGTGTATTGTTTATGTGTTTATAGGTAGACCTGAAAATCCATAATTAGTTTATTGAGCTGTCAGAGCATACATAATGCCAGTAGAGTAAGCAATCTTCATGTTTCCAATCCAAAGAAAAATAACGTAGAAAGGAAGGCTGTATAATATATCTGTTTAGATAGCTAGCCGGTGATGAGCATTTAGCCGATGTGTGCTTGGTTTAAAGTGACATTTAAAGAAATTGTGAGCTATCTAAAAAATGATGCCTTATATCCATGCACATGATAGAGGTAGTCACATTAAAGTCTGGAAGGGTAATACAGTACCTGAAGTGGACTTTAAGGGATAAACTAGGTGCTTACATTTCTCTGCCTTTTGCACATGTAAATGTTTAGAATACTAGCATATAGGGACGGACAGCTAGAAAATGTTCATTTTGAGGGGCATAATCGCAAGGGGCGCCCAGGTTTTCCTGAGGATGTCCTTGCAGGACATCCCAGCGAAGGGGCAGGGAAACCCGTATTATCGAAACAAGATGGGCGTCCATCTTTCGTTTCGATAATACAGTCGGGGACGCCCAAATCGCGAAATTTAGGTCGACTTTAGAGATGGCCCTCCCCGACTTTCGGCAATAATGAAAACCAAGGACGCCCATCTCAGAAACGACGAAATCCAAGCCATTTGGTCGTGGGAGGAGCCAGCATTCATAGTGCACTGGTCCCCCTCACATGCCAGGACACCAAATGGGCACCCTAGGGGGCACTGCAGTGGACTTCAGAAATTGCTCCCAGGTGCATAGCTCCCTTACCTTGTGTGCTGAGCCCTCCAACCCCACTCCCCACAACTGTACACCACTACCATAGCCCTAAGGGGTGAAGGGGGCCATCTACATGTGGGTACAGTAGGTTTCTGGTGGGTTTTGAAGGACTCATATTTACCACCACAAGTGTAACAAGTAGGGGGGTGGGCCTGGGTCCACCTGCCTGAAGTGCACTGCATCCACTAAAACTGTTCCAGGGACCTGCATACTGCTGTCATGGAGCTGGGTATGACATTTGAGGCTGGCATAGAGGCTGGCAAAAAATATTTTTAAAGGTTTTTTCTTGGGTGGGAGGGGGTTAGTGACCACTGGGGGAGTAAGGGGAGGTCATCCCCGATTCCCTCCGGTGGTCATCTGGTCAGTTCGGGCACCTTTTTGAGGCTTGGTCGTAACAAAAAATGGACCAGGTAAAGTCACCCAAGTGCTCGTCAGGGACGCCCTTCTTTTTTCCATTATTGGCCGAGAACACCCATGTGTTAAGCACGCCCCAATCCTGCCTTCGCTATGCTTTCAACACGCCCCCAGGAACTTTGGGTCGTCCCCACGACGGAAAGCAGTTGAGGACGCCCAAAATCGGCTTTCGATTATGCCGATTTGGGCGACCCTGGGAGAAGGACGCCCATCTCCCGATTTGTGTCAAAAGATGGGCACTCTTCTCTTTCTAAAATAAGCTTGTTTGTGTCATTTCCCGTGTCACTTATGTGAATTTTCCTTTTATTTCTTTTTCTTTGGCCTTTTGGTTATTTTGTCAGTATGTAATCATAGTGTGCACTGTTTGGAAAGAGGGTGCACTATTTTCCTAACTTTGCGCATGTACACTAGTTTGTTCATGCACAATGGTTCACACATGCATGGTGGTATCACTATTGGAAAATAATGCACATCGGGGCTCTTTTATAGAGCAGGGGTAAGCCCAACGCGGGCTTACTGCACACTCTTTTGAGACTACCGCTGGCCCAGCACGGCTGCCGGCAGTAGTCCCACCCCGAGCGTGCGCCATTTCCAGGGGGAAAAAAAGCCTGGAAACGGCTTGCACGGCGATAACCTGGTAGTAATCGGGCATTGCCGCTTGCTTCCTGGTTACTGCTGGGATAGTGCAGGAGCCCTTGTTTCCACCTTAGTGGGTGGCGGTAAGGTCTGCCTGCCACATGGCCATGCGGTAAAAGTTATCTCACTGCGTGGCCATTTTTGGGAGGGGAACTTTTACTTGCTGTGGGAAAAATGGCCCCCGCTGCTAGCAAAGGGCCTTTTTTTTTTCCACAGCTTAGTAAAAGGACCCCATTATTATCAACAAATGAAAAAACACAAAATGTCATGTTTTTTCTTACGTGCTTGTGTTTGGTTGGTAATGACATAAAGGACCAGATTCAGTACATGGTGCTCAAAATTTTTTTATAGCCAAGGTCACATGGCCTCACCAACCAATCACAGGAGCTTGTAAAATTAAAGACATCCATTCTATTTCTTTGTTCAACCCACTGGGTTCAACTGAACTAAGTTTAAAAATCCAGTTCTGTTCTTTATAGTAAAGAATCTGCTCAAGATTGCTGCCCTCCCACCCGCTTGCTATTGACTGCTATGGTATGACCCAATTGCATCCAGTGGGCCAGGTGGTTTAGCATCAAAATAACATCTTAGATGTAATATCCTTATGAAACGTCTGATAGCTACTCTAGTTTTAAAAGGATCATAATGATTGCTCGGAACAAATCCCAAGCCCAAGTTTAGAACATCATTCTGAGCATGGTTCAAACTGTGATGAGAAATATTAATCACTGCTAAACAGTCACTTTCTTTTGACATGTATTGTATCGTGCACCTCCCAGATCGTTGTTTGTCTGAAATTTGCCGTCTCGGTATTGACCCCTTCCTTGCTGGCCCTTGGGAAAAGGTGACTTTTGTCCTCTATTTTCCATTTGAGTTGTATCCTCTCCAGAACTACTTCAAAATCAGGTTTAAGAGGTGCAAATTTCTTCTCTTTATTTAGCCATGAATAAATCCTATCCTGCTGATAATCTCTTTCATCCCTTCGATAATTTTTCATTTTCATCTGATGCTATGTTCTGTTGCAATTTTGTCATCTCTTTAGTATATTCTTGCTCATCAGTTCTCTGTTTCAACAAGGATTCATATTCCGTCATAGTAACATAGTAATATAGTAGATGACGGCAGAAAAAGACCTGCACGGTCCATTCAGTCTGCCCAACAAGATAAACTCATATGTGCTACTTTTTGTGTATACCTTACCTTGATTTGTACCTGTCCTTTTCAGGGCACAGACCGTATAAGTCTGCCCAGCATTATCCCCGCCTCCCAACCACCAGCCCCGCCTCCCACCACCGGTTCTGGCACAGACCGTATAAGTCTGCCCAGCACGATCCCCACCTCCCAACCACCAGTCTCGCCTCCCACCACCGGCTCTGGCACAGACCGTATAAGTGTGCCCAGCACCATCCCCGCCTCCCGCCTCCGGCTCTGCCACCCAATCTCGGCTAAGCTCCTTAGGATCCATTCCTTCTGAACAGGATTCCTTTATGTTTATCCCAAGCATGTTTGAATTCTGTTACTGTTTTCGTTTCCATCACCTCCCGTGGGAGGGCATTCCAAGCATCCACTACTCTGTCCGTGAAAAAATACTTCCTGACATTTTTCTTGAGTCTGCCCCCTTCAATCTCATTTCATGTCCTCTCGTTCTACCGCCTTCGCATCTCCGGAAAAGGTTTGTTTGCAGATTAATACCGTTCAAATATTTGAACGTCTGTATCATATCACCCCTGTTTCTGCTTTCCTCCAGAGTATACATGTTCAGGTCAGCAAGTCTCTCCTCATACATCTTGTAACGCAAATCCCATACCATTCTCGTAGCTTTTCTTTGCACCGCTTCAATTCCGTTATTGTTTCCTTAATCTGATTCTCTACCACCACAGTGGTTTCAACAATCAGTAGCGTTAAATCTCTGCTACAACGATTCAGGATCACGATCCATTTATCAATAAATTCTTTATTTGACAAAAAAATCTTCTGTTCTTTAATTATATGCAACCCTATGGGGAATCATAGTTTTCTTTACATATTGTACCAGAGTGCTACCGTGGACTTCTGCTTTAGTGAGTCTCTTATATTGGTTAAATAATTCAGTCCAAGATCCTGTGTCGGAGGTGGTTATTTCATCTTCCAATAATGCTGATCTTTTATATACAGGTGCTTATTTTGTACCTGGGGCAATGGAGGATTATGTGACTTGCCCAGAGTCACAAGGAGCTACTGAGGGAATTGAACCTGGTTCTTCTTGCTCTTAGGCTGTCTCATTAACCATTAGGCTACTCCCCCACTCCACTTAGGTGTGCTACTGTCATGTATGCATACATATGTATACTTATGTGGCTGGATCACAGTATTCTATAAATTTAAGGTGCCCTTGTAATAAAAGGCGTTAAGCCCTAATATGAAAAACAGGCCTCCGCAAAACATGGTAAAGCGTTTTGTGGTATCTTGCCTATTTGCACACGCTAAATATGCATTAACTAACTGGTTAATACTGAGTTAACACAGGACCACTTAGTGCCTAATTTGTTTGCAAATCCTATGCGCTAATGGAAAAATTAGCAGAGGACCTGCAAACAAATAAAACCAAAAAAGGCCTAAATACTGCTGTGTTGAATATGGGTTTAGCACATGGGAAAGTCTCACATTAAGATGCTCTAAGCCTAGGTTCTAATGTCCTTTAGTAAAAGGGCCGTTAAGGGCCTTATTCTATAAAAGTTATGCTCCTAAAAGTTATGCTCCTAATTTATGAGCATAATTTACACTCCAAAATCTATTCTCTTAAATTATGAGCATCAGCTATTTACGAGCGTAAATTTAGGAGCATAAACTTTTTAGAATAAGGCCCTTAAATGGCACTTAAATTTAGGCTCCCTCTTATAGTATGAGGGGGAAATGTATGCTTACTTTAACATGATCTGTGTGTAGGCATTCCCAGGAGCATAGGTTAGGCAGAGTGATGTATGCATGTATTTTACAAAAGGTCCCAGGAAACAAAAAGACAAGATCCAATATGGTGAAAACAAAGAGCAGATCACACGAAGAAAGTCTGTAAATATCAGCTAGAAAATGTCACTTTGGTTGTACCCACAGAAAAGCAGTATATAAAATCCATGACCCCTTTCGTCGTGTGATCTGCTGTTTGCTTGCACCACTATATTTTACAAAATTCATGAGTAGATGCATTGAGTGCACCCACTCATTTATTCCTTTGAAGCAGGTGTCAGTTTGTTAACTAGTTCAAGTTCCCATTGCATAATTGTATTTATTTATTTATTTTGCACATTTATACCCCACGTTTTTCCCACAGTTTTGCAGGCTCAAAGTGGCTTACAATGCACTGAATGGCTATTGCCAGATCAGAGATGAGATGGTTACAATCAAAGTAGATAGAATAGAGGAAACAGGGAAAGTAGATAACAGGGAAAGGGTAAATGAGTCTAAAATGGTCCGTATTGACTTGCCTTTGGAAATTAGACGTCAAATAGGCTCCTTTAAGAACTTCTTGTATAGGCAACCCCTACAAAATCAAGCCTCTAATGGCTAGATTGTGGACCTAAGAGGGCAAATAGTAGAGGGGCCCTGGTACAGGACTGTCGTTGCTCTGCCCACACTAGGTACATTGAGGGGATAGGGGCAGTGGCGTTCCTAGCCTGGATGGCACCCGGGGCGGATCGCCGATGCGCCCCCCCCCCCCTCCCCGCCTGCGAAATGACACCTTCCCCCCCCCCCGGCGAAATGACACCCCCCCCCCCGGGTGCATTCCGCTGGGGGGGGGTGACGCGGCGCGCGCCTATGGGCTCCGACTTCGCTAACTTCACTCGTTCGCTGCAGCTCCCTCTGCCCCGGAACAGGAAGTAACCTGTTCCGGGGCAGAGGGAGCTGCAGCGAACAAGCGAAGTTAGTGAAGTCGGAGCCCACAGGCGCGCGCCGCGGCACCCCCCAGCGGCGTGCACCCAGGGTGGACTGCCCCTACCGCCCCCCCTTGGTACGCCACTGGAAAGGGGGCTGTAAACAAGAGTGGGGGGGGGGGGGGGAATCCCCATTTAGTTGCAGATGATGGCTTCTAGTACTAGGATCCCAACTGTCATAACTGAGCTGGAGGTTTAAAGGAGCAGGAAGAAACTTGTGGGTCAAAAGAAAACAAAAAAATACAAATAAAATTCCTGCTGCTCTCCCATTTTATTTCTCTCCTATCTGGCCCATCCTAATCTCTCTTTTCCACCCTGTCTATGAAAGCACCAGAAATGCTAAAATCTGTGAGTCATAAGCTGTTTAGGAGCCCTGTGTATATGGCTGTGGTAGCATTCAGTTACTGTACTTGTTTAATCTATTTCCCAAAGTAACACTGGAAATATTGATTTGTTTTAATTAAAATTATGACTCCACAAATTCATAACTCAGTCCCTTGACAAAATTCTTAAAGCAGGCCCCTCCTTTTTAGTAGATTTGTTTCATGTTGCTTTGCGAAGTGCAGCAGCTAAATATTCCAACTGCCAGTATGACTTCACATTAACAGTGAGGTCACCTAGTTAATCAACACAGTCCTCGGGGACCACCTGGCCAGTCAGGTTTTCAGGATATCCACAATGAATATGCATCAGAGGGATTTGCATACCAAGAAGTCTGTGCATATAAATCTCTCTCATCAGTGGCGTAGCTATGGGTGGGCCTCATTTACATGGTATGTGATACTTTATTTGTATACCGGAGTTTGATTTGTCCTTGCCTTTGTCAACAAGATGGGATGTGGCAGATAGAAGCTTGTGGGTCTGGTGCAAGCAGCAAGAATGAATTGCTGCAGGCGCCAAGGAGGCCTGTACAGTACACTGAGGGGGGATGGGGTTCAGAGACAGGAACGCAGATTCCAGGATGCCATGGAGGAGCAGGAGGCGATGTGGGGTAGGTGAAAAAAAAATTGGTGTTCTTCAAAAATATCTCCGGGAAGATATTTGTGGTGTGGTGGGGGGGGGGGGGGGGGGGGCGGCACTTGCGCGTGGAAGGGCCCCTCTGATTTACCTCTGGGCCTATTCGAAATACCGAGTCTGGCTACGCCTCTGTCTCTCATGCATATTCATTGTGGATATCCTGAAAACCTGACTGGCCAGGTGTAAAAGCTATAATCTGCTAGCAAGTATGTCGATCTACCGTTTCAGTCTCATTTTGGTGCCTTGGATCCATTAGAACGCATTTCCATGCCAGAAGTTGGACACCTACTTAGCACCTAACTTTGGACACCATTTATACAATCCAAGGGATAGATGTATGTGCTGTTTTGTAAACCTGCACATCTAAATGGAAAAAAGCACTGGGAGGTGACCTCCCCTTATCCTTCCTGTAGAATGCTGCCCAAAACAAGCACTTTCACAAAACCTATATGTACTACGGAGCAGATATAAATTCCAGCGTTGATCCTGGTGATCATGGATATGCCTCTTCTGAAATGGGGAATATGCATGTATTTTTGGTGCCACCTGAACCACGCGGAAACCATACTTCCTTGCAATACGCACAGATTGCAGATTTATATGTGTAAATCCCAGCTTTTTAGAATTGAATTTTCAATGTTAATTTATACCTGTCTAAGAGGCTCTTTTACTAAGCCACGTAAGCATCTACCCACGCCCAATGTGTGCCAAAAGGGAGTTACTGCCCGACTACCGCTTGGCTGTTGTGATAATTTAATTTTTGGTGAGTATCTGATGCGCACGTCCAAAAAAATATTTTTTATTTTTCGGTGTCTGTAACAGACGTGCACCAAAGCGGTAAGGTCTTGAACCCAAAATGGACATAGAAACATGATGGCAGATAAAGGCCATATGACCCATCCAGTCTGCCCATCCTCTGTAACCCCTAATTCTTCCTGTTCCTAAGCGATCCCACATGCTTATCCCATGCCTTTTTAAATTCTGGAACAGTCCTAGACTCCACCACCTCCACCGCGAGGTCATTCCATGCCTCCACCACCCTTTCTGTGAAATAATACTTCCTTAGGTTACTCCTAAGCCTATTCCCTCTTAACTTTGTCATATGCCCCCTCATTCCAGAGCTCTTCTTCACTTGAAAAAGGCTCTCTTCCTGTTTATAAATGCCCTTGAGATATTTAACCGTTTCTATCATGTCTCCTCTCTCCCTCCTCTCTTCCAGCATATACATGTTGAGGTTCATAAGCCTGTCCCTATAATTTTTGCATTCAAGACCGCTTACTAATTTCGTAGCCACCCTCTGGACGACTCCATCCTGCTTATATCTTTCCGTAGGTGCGGTCTCCAGAACTGCACGCAGTACTCCAAATGAGGCCTCACCAGAGACTTATACAACGGCACTATCACCTCCTTTTTCCTGCTGGTCATGCCTCTCTTTATGCACCCAAGCATCCTTCTGGCTTTTGCTGTCACTTTTTCTACCTGTAGCTTTAAGGTCGTCAGACACAATCACCCCCAAGTCCCATTCTTCTTTTGCACACTGAAGCACTACACCCCCTATACTGTACCGTTCCCTCGGAGTTTTGCAACCCAAGTGCATGACCCTGCATTTTTTGGGATGAAACCTTAGTTGCCAAATATCGGTCCATTCCTCTAGCTTCGCTAGGTCCTTCCTTATGTCATTCACACCCTCCAGGGTGTCCATCCTGTTGCAGAGTAGTATCATCCGCAAAGAGACAAACCTTACCAGACAGCCCTTCCGCAATATTGCTCACAAAGACGTTAAAAAGAGCCGGCCCTAGGACCGATCCCTGCGGTACTCCACTGACGACCTCCTTTTCTTCAGAGCAAGCTCCATTTACCACCACCCTCTGTCTCCTACCATCCAACCAATTTTTTACCCAATCAGTTACTCTAGGTCCCACACTGAGGGCACTCAATTTATTTATCAGTCGCATGTGCGGAACCGTGACAAAGGCTTTGCTGAAATCCAAGTATACCACGCGCACGCACCCCAAACCCACGCCTACACTACCACAAGCCATTTTTCAGCACGCCTTTGTAAAAGGACCCCTAAATGCTGGTATTTACATATATGAATCATGAATAGGGTTTCTAAAATACAAGCCTTACTCTGTGAAAAGTTTTGTCTTAGTTTGTAGAGCTAAAAAAAAAAAATACTTATTTTAATTGTTCTCTTAGATTTCTGGCAAATACCACTGTGAATTAGCAATAAATGAAGAAATCTCTGCATTGTTTAAATTAATCATCACAAATTGTTCTATTGATAAGAGAACTTATACTTGTCCTAGCCATGTATATTTGATTTCAGGCTTTTTAATTGAAAAATGTTAAATAAGCAAAATTGAAATACACAGACAGGATATATTGTATTTCATAAAAAAAAACCAGAACAGTAGTTTTTCAGTGTATTTCTCTTTTGTGGTTAGTAAGCAGTTCATGCGCATTCTAATGCAAATAGTATTTGTTTTCTGCATTAGAGGCCCAGGCTTTCCACAGACATTCCAAACAGATTTTTCTAAATCTTTGTGTGCAAACGCCTGACCCGGAGCATGATGTGGGGAGAGGCAGACAAGGTCCTCTTTATGTAATGCTATCGTTTGCATAAAGCTTTGCAACGTTCATAAATTCCAGGCACCATAAATATTGATGCACCATGCCTAGCTTCCCACATTCCCTCATTGTAGTTTTGTCTAAATAATAAAAAGGGAAGAGAAACCGCATGCCCTGTTCAAAGGAGAGCTTCGTTACAGCCTCGGCTTTCTGAAATGCTTCTTGTTTTGAAGAAGTCGTGAAATCCCCAAGTATATTTCTCTGCTTTTATACTCAGGATGTGCAATAAACCTAACTGCAAAATGTGCCCACATGGTAGGTGTCTCACCATACTTTTCTGTCTGATGCTTCTGTGTCTTGGTTTTCTTTTGTTAACAAAGACTGATTTTGAAATGGTTCATACTTTCATTTCAGACCTTTTGTTTGCAGCTGTGACCTACCAGACCCCGCCTTCCTATAAGTGCACAGTAAAAAAAAGATCCTTTATTTAAAACCTAGGGGCCCTTTTACTCGTGCGGGAAAGTCTGGGTTTAGCACCTTCTAAGGTGGGACTTTCCCATGCGCTAAGCCCAGATATAATGCAGCATTTTGTAGGGCTTTTTCTAATTAATGCAAAAAATTTAATCTGGGGGTTTTTACCGCCTCCTATTTGGGAGGCACTAAGGAGGAGATTCTGTATATGGCACCTAAAAAATCGGCTCTGAAATCAGTGCCGATTATAAAATACAGTTAGTTGATGTTTCAGCGCCAAAATCTGCTCGCATTCATTTACACCAACTAAAACTTGACACAAATCCCGGCGCGTGGATTTAGGCGCGCTGGGCCATATTCTGTAACTAGGCACCTAAATTTCAGAACACCCATGAAGCACCCATTTCCCCGCCCATAACCGTGTGCCTTTTTGCCTGCGTGCATTACAGAATGCGCTTAGTGAGTTGTGTGCCTAAATTCTAATCACTGCCAATTAGTGCTAATTATTGCTTGTTAAGTTCTGATATCAGTGCTTATTAGCTTTTAAGCCAATTAAGTTTTGTGCGGTGTTATAGAATCCGCGCCAATTTCGGTGCTTAAATCAAAGCGCACTATATGGAATCCGGGGTAAGTGCTCCCGCATTAACCCTGCATTATCTAGGAATCCTGTTCAGAAGGAATGGATCCTCAGAAGCTTAGCCGAGATTGGGTGGCAGAGCCGGTGGGGGAGGCGGGGCTAGTGCTGGGCAGACTTCTACGGTCTGTGCCCGGAAAATGGCAGATACAAATCAAGGTCAGGTATACACAAAAGTAGCACATATGAGTTGTCTTGTTGGGCAGACTGGATGCACCATGTAGGTCTTTCTCTGCCGTCATCTACTATGTTACAGGGCCTATGTTACTATGTAGTTGGCACGCACTAATCATAATGTGCTAGCTGAAGAATGCAGGTGCACCCATGACACTCCCCTTCCTAAAAGTGTTTTTAAAAAATAGATAACGTTCGAGCTACCATATCACAAAACGCTTTAGCTAAGTGCATGTTAAGGGCTTAAGGTCCTTTAGTAAAAGATCTCCCTAGTCCCTTAATAGCAGTACCATGTTAGGGTGGTATCCTTATTCTGCTATTTTAGTTGAGTACGAATTTCCATATTTTGTGTTCCTGCATGAGGCATGTAAGCATGATGATATAACAGGCCCCTTGTCCTGCATGTACCAGTAGGCCTCCCTTGTCCCTGGGCCATATAAATTGCAACCTTTTTAATCAAAATGTTTAATCTTTTCAGTTTATTCATTTACCAGACCATTTCAGGTCCCCAACGAGTCAGGTAGTAAGTTGATCACCCTGCATATTGTACAGCTTCTCAGCCTCATCGAGAATTCAAGAAGTAATTGCCCTTAGTGCATGGTTCAGGCTTATATTTTACTCCTGGGGAAATTCTGTTCAAAAAGCTTGCAAAATATGTAGATTTTGTTTGACCACACACTTCTACAGTAATAATTAAAGATATAATAAAAAGTTATTACTTAAAGATGCAGAATTTTAAAAAAGATTGCCGTAAGTGCAGGCTCCTCCCATTCCCCAAGCTCCACTAATCGATCACTTTCCCCATAACACAGACATACACACACGGTTTTCCTTTTCCCTCATTTAAACATATTCTCCCTAGCTTTCACTCTGTCTATCCCAGGTTGCTCTCTGCTCCCCAGTCTCTTCCTAGCAGTACAGGAACATAAAAATTGTCATACCAAGGGTCCATGTAGCCTAGTATTCTGTTTCCAGCAGAGGCCAGTCTAGTATCTGGAAGAGTCCCAAAAAATAGGATCTCCATGGTATGAGCATATCTTGAGTATTGTGTGCAATTCTGGACACTATATCTGAAAAAAAAGGTTAAGCAAAATTAGAAAAAATACAGATGGGATGGAATGACTCTTGAAGGCTGAAGAAGTTGCCCTGCTAGCCTTTCAGTCTCTGCGAGAAGGCAAACGAGTCCATATTGTCTCGGACAATTTGACAGCAGTGGCTTAATCAAATAGGCAAAGAGACACTCTCAGTCCTCCACTAGCAACAGAATCTTGTCATCTTTCAATGGGCGGAATTATAGAGCTATCTCTGTTCTTCCTTTCTTGGCAAAAGTTATTGAGAAAGTAGTATTAAACTAATCGATAGACTTTGTGGAAAAAAGACATTTATTGGATGACCATCAATATGGTTTTTGAAAACAACATAGTGTGGAATTTTTGTTGCTATTGATGATTGATAAGTATTGGGATGGATCAGAATCTTTGTTTTTCTATTGTTACACTAGATATTGCATCTGCATTTGACATGATTGACCATTCTCTCTTGATAAATATGTTGTTTGAATTTGGTGTTCAAGGAAATGTGCTTTCATGGTTTGAATTCATTTACAGGACCATTCTTTTCATGTTTGAATACAGGATTCAATACTGTAACATCGAAAGATGGCCTTTTAAGCAAAGGCTTAACAGTAGCATGTTTCAAAGATTCTGACATCAACCTATCCTGCAGTGATTTATTAACAATTTTCATTAAAGGAGATGTAATCAAATCCAGTATCAACTGAAATAATGCAGAAGAACTTGGGTCCAACTGAGCTCTCATAGGAGATAAACCCTTCAAAACTGTTGCTACAGCATTTTCATCTACCAAATGAAAATCACTCCATAAGTTTTCAGGTGCCACTTCAGCAACAGTTAAACAATTTGAATGAACATTCACAACTTGAGATTCTTCAGTGTGAAGCTTCTTATACAACCAGCATAAACCCGAGGATCCAAATTTTGAGAAGAACCATAATCCACACCATTAACCAGAAAATTAACAGTCTGAAAAAGCTCCCTTGGTCTATTCAATGATAATTTGATTTTATCCTTAAAATACATATTTCTCCTATATTCATAAAACCCTTTATATTCAAAAAGCTTAATCATATAAGACTCATAATTGTCCATCTTTAGTCTCGTTCTGATAGTCTCAACTCTCTCATAACTTGTTTAAATGCCGGCATATGCCATCTACATATTTCAACTGAACTCCTAACCCTAGCTAGTTTTTTCTGGAGCAACAACATCTAAAGATTCACTAAATGCTCAATCATCTTTCCTTGATTCATATCATCCAAAATTATCTTCTTAGCTAAACAAGCTTTTAGATCATCAAATTCAAATTTAGGCCTGACAGAAAGTAATGTAGAGTCCTTCAAACTCTTACAAGAATCATCATTCAGAAAAAAAAAATCAAACATAATTAATGAGTGATCTGACCAGCCTAAAATCTTGCACAGTTGGCGAAGCAACTAAGGAATGAAATAATTTCTGTGACACAAAACTAAATCTAACATATAATCTGCCTGATGTGTTGGACTCTGCACAACCTGTATAAAGAAAAAATGTTCTAAAACCATAAATCTGTTGTTATAAAATATGACTAGGTATGTGACCTGAAACATTAAAATCACCTAAAATGCACAACTTCTCAAAATCTATTGACAAAGAAGATAGGAATTCTACAAATGGTGGACAGTCAGCCACTAACTTTCCAGGGGGACAGTAAAACAAGCAGAAATCAATAAACTTGCTCTCAAGAATCAAAATCTCAGCAAACTCTAGATTCAGCAAAGATTACTTTAAAAGATATAGACTTCCTGTAAAAAAAAAACTACCATTCCACCACCCCTCTGATAGGATCTACAAGCCAATTCCCAGCTATATTCATTAAGACAGCATTCCCTTACTACCACCAAATCTGATTTCAAAAGCCAAAATTCAGTAATACAAAATACATCAAACTTATGTGGCACAATTAAATCATAAATTAACATAATTTTACTGCGTACAGTCCGGGCATTCAAAAGCCCAACTTTAATCTGATGACCTGTATGCAAACTTACATCCAAGGCCTTCAATGCTGGTGATACCTGGGGAATGTCCTTGTTTAAAGGAGAGGGAACCATAATGGCCCCTCCCCATAACTACTTCAATAGGCATAAATAAACACATGGTAATTTGTCACAGTCCTCAAAGATCACAATACTAAATAAAAACAGCTCTAAAATGTATAACCAAACTCAAAAACAGTCAGGAACTGAATCAACATACCAAGGCAAATGTCCAAAGGTACATCCAAAGGCACATAATATCTGATTTTATCAATAAAACAGCATTTCTCCATAGGGGGCTCAAGAGAGTGGCAGCAATTCACTTTGGCTGCCGCTGACCCAGGAGACTGCGCTCTGCTGCATTCTGTGTCCTGTCCACTTCTGCTGTAACTTCCTGCTTCCACAAGGGTGGGATGCAGGAGGGAGTAGGCTCTGTAGTCAGCAGTAGATAGCCTATTCGAATTGCTGACACTGCCCTGAGCCCTCTTTGGAGAAACATACATTTAAGGTGCGAGTTCAGAGAAAGGGAGGCATACTGAACCACTGGGCCTGCCACACAGTGCCCTGCAATTGGTAAGTCCGGCCCTGCAGAGGTGGAAAAGTAGTGGCCAAATTCGTAAAGAAATTCAGCCAGTGACGTTGTTCTCTCTAAAGCTGCAAAAGAATTCAACAGCCTATGGGGTCCTTTTACTAAGGTGCGCCGAAAAATGGCCTACACTGGTGTAGACATGTGTATTGGATGCTCGCAGGTCCATTTTTCAGCGCACCTGCAAAAAAGGTCTTTTGGGGGGGGGGCGAAAATGAACATGCGGCAAAATAAAAATTGGCGTGCTTCCATTTTGGGCCTGACACTTTACCACCACCCATTGACCTAGCGGTAAGGTCTCGCCTGTTAACTGGGTGGTAATGGTCTACGTGTGTACAATGCTGATTACCACCTGGTTAGCACTGCGTGCCGGAAAATTTCTGGCGCACTTAGCGGATGCGCATAAAAAATGAAATTACTGCCCGGGCCATGCGGTAGCCAGGTAGTAGTTCAAAACTGATGCGCGCATAGGCGCCTACGTGGCTTAGTAAAAGGGCTCCTATATTTGGGTCACTTTAAGGTATATTCAGCTGTGTTCCTTAGATATTTAGTGCTGCAAATAATATTTTGCGTATATGAATATTTTGTAGAGTAGGCATCATAACTAACCAACAAGAAAGATTCTTCATTTTATTTTAGTTTTTGGTTATCTATTTTTATAATGTGGAGCAGATGTTAGCTCATTTCTGATTGAATGTTAGGAATATGCTAACATCTGGTAAACACACAGAGGGCTTTATTCAAAAGAATGTTTTCCCATTCTCTGTTTCTAATCTTAGTAGTAAAAACCTGACATTTGCAGTACTGTCTGGCAATGAGCAGAAGGAATTTTTTTTTTGTACTTTTGCAGAAATGTGATATTATGGGCCTTTTCCATTTTGTGAGAGCAGTCACAATGTGGTGAATGTTTTTGCAGAAAATTGAAAACCTGTTGGAAGGCAATCTTCATCAAGTGTCTAGCAGCAAGACACAGAAAATATTTTTGTGCTAGCCTAACTCTAGCAAATTTTGACAGATGAACTACATGGTTAGTTTCGCTTTCAAAATTTGTTAAAAGCTTAGGCAGAGAAGCAGTGGCGTATTTATACTAGGTGCGTGTGTTACCCCCTGTCAGACCCGGCTCTCTGCTCCCCCCCCCCCCCCCGGTACCTTAAAATCAGCTGTGCTGCAGTCTTCACCTGGGCAGTGGCAGCGCACTCATAGGCTGCCTGCACCAGGACTTCCTCTCTGAATCACACCGCCCTTCTGGTGCAACTAAGGGCGGGACGGTTCAGAGAAGAAGTCCTGGTGCATGCCGCGGGCAGCCTCTGAGTGCCGCTGCTGCTGCCCATGTGCAGACTGCAGCAGAAATGATTTTTAAGATACCAGGGGAGGGAGCTTGGGGGAGATGCACCTCCTGTAAAAAAAAAAAAAATCCTGGCTACGATACTGCACAGAAGCACATATGTACATTAGGGTAATTGTATAATGGGTGCTCAAAGTTAGGCACCTTCGATCAAGGTGCTAAGCTAATATTCTATAGCAGCAAATTTGTGCACCTAATCTGTTATAGAGTACTATGAAAGTCAGAAATTAAGCATCACCACTCACACCAGGGGTAAATGTGAGCACCTAAATACGGCAGTTAGCTGCCTAACCGACAATATTCAATAAAGTGTGCACTTAAATAGTCAAAACACCCATGACACACATGCTCCTCCCATGTGAATGCCCCCTTTGCAGTTACTTGCTAGAACACTTAGATGCAAGGTTATAGAACAGTGCATATGCTTCCGAAAGTGTGCACTTTTTGGAAAGAGTGCATATTATTCACAAATGTACACTTTTTGCAGAGTGCATGTTATTCACGAGTGTGCACTTTTTGCAAAGAGTGCATATTATTCACGAGTATGCACTATTTGCAAAGAGGGTGCACTCTTTCCCAACAGTACACGCATGAAATAATTTTGTATGTGCATGTAGTGTGCACTCTTTGGAGGAAATTCTATAAATGGTGCTCAAAATTCAGTGCCAGAAAAAAAATTGGCACTAAGCGCAAGGCCTTTTATAGAATCACACTTAGCACCAGTTCCCACACCTCACTTTAGGTGCCAGTCTTATGCCTGCTGAAACCTGGTGTAAATGCTGGCACCCAAGTTAGGTGTGCTGAGGCCATATTTATTTATTTTGACATTTATACCCAACATTATCCCGAACATACTCGAGTTCAATGTGGCTTACAATAAATAAAACAGCAGACAAGGTTTACAGTACCATAAACAAAAATATCAAGTAAGAGCAGAGTAGCAGAAATAAGAACTAAATAATAAACCACTGATAGTCAGTTCAATCTAACACACTCCATCAATGGGTTTAAACTTCTCACAGAGGAAAGTTTTCAATCTTTTGCGAAATACCAAGTAATCAGGCTGACTCTTGATTGCCATTGGCAGTGAGTTCTACCACTTAGCACCCTGGCATCTAAAGTCTGCGGACTGAACCGACTTACAGCACACTCTCTTACAATCTGGAAGATGAAGTCTAAGGTAGTCCCTAGAACCAGAGGTTATGTTGCATAGGGGAATAGTTATTAAGGGCTGCATGTAATCCGGTGTCATGCCATATAATATTGGAAAGACAAAAACACATAACTTAAAAATAATCCTGGCTTTAATGGGCAGCCAGTGCAGCTTGCATAATAAGGAGTGGCTCATCAAAACGTGATACCTTGAGGACAAGCCTAGCTGCTGTATTTTGGGCCATTTGCAGTCATTTTAGAACACCGTCCTTACAACCAGCATAGATGTATAACAATGCGTGCAACCCCCTGACCCTCCCGGGCCACACCCCCTTTTGGATTGCACACTATGGGAGTTAGGTGCCCAGGATTATAGAATAACGAGCAACCAGGTGCACACATAAATTCTAATTGATGGCAATTAACATCAGTAATCGATTTAGTGCTCAATTATTGCCATGAATAGGCTCATTAACCAAGTAAGATACACGTGTATCTCAGGATCGCACCCAAACTTTGGCGAGCAAATTTGGGCAACCTTTATAGAATCCAGGGGATAGTGTTCTGTAAGTTACACATATAAGTGTGTGCCCCGTCCACGTTTCTTCTAGACTCCACCCATGTGAATGCCCATCTGTAAACTATGCATTAATGAAGATATGTGTGCACTTAAAGGTAATGCATAGACATTTTCTGGCTGATATTCAGCCGCCTATGCACAGTGGGTGGTTTTTTTTTTTTTTGTCTGCTGCCGGTGCTAAAACTAGATATTTAGTTCCGGGCTCTGTGCAGGCTTTGGCATTGAATATCCTGTTTTTTTAAAAGCCGGCTAGCGCATGACCGGTTAAGTTGATATTCAGACTAAACCGGACATGGGTTAGCAGATAAAGATAGGACAGATATTTATATAGTCTTCTTTATCCACTAACCTTGGCCATTGGGTTTGAATAGCGACACCTAACCTGCCTCCTGCTTCCGCCCCCCCCCCCCCCCCCAGAATGCCCCTGACATGGCCGGCTTGCGGTTCGGCGCTAACTGATCTTTTCAGCAAAAATAACCAGTTAAGTGCCACTGAAAATGACTGGTTAGCCGCTGACAATCGAGTTAATCAATCAGCGGCCGTTCCCAGACGGTTAACTCACTCTGAATATTGGCTGGATTATTTTTATTTACATACATGTGCTCATGACTAGAATATTTGCCCTTATATGTACACTAGTGTCTCCTTAGAGAAATACCTCCTATGTGTCTGACACTAGATTGATGCAACCTCAAATATTTATACTGGTCTTACAACCTTGTCCAGACAGATTGACGTTAACTACTTGTTTTTGTAGGTCCTCTGAAATGTATTTTGATTCTGGAATAATGATGTCCATTAAATGTTATGCTGAAGACCAAACCCAAAAATCAGATGTGCAGATTTGCTCTGTGAGATGGTTTGTTGCTACACAATTACTGATATTTAAGCACTTGATTCAAATAAGCCAATTAACCATGCCATGGAAATTAGGGTTTCACTTACTACTTAGTATTTCACTCACCAATTCGGAATTAGTGTTATTGTTCCCATTTCGTAAATTATTTTGTCGCAAAAAAAACAAAGAGTTTTTCCATTTATACCCTTTTACTTCATAAGAAGGGATTGATTTCAATAAAACATAGTAACATAGAAGATGACTGCAGAAAAAACCTGCACGGTCCATCCAGTCTGCCCAACAAGATAACTCATATATGCTACTTTTTATGTATACCCTACTTTGATTTGTACCTGTGCTCTTCAGCGCACAGACCATATAAGTCTGCCCAGCACTATCCCTGCCTCCCACCACCGGCTCTGGCACAGACCATATAAGTCTGCCCAGCACTATCCCTGCCTCCCAACCACCAGTCCCGTCTCCCACCACCGGCTCTGGCACAGACCATATAAGTCTGCCCAGCACTATCCCTGCCTCCCAACCACCAGCCCTGCCTCCCACCACCGGCTCTGCCACCCAATCTCGACTAAGCTCCTGAGGATCCATTCCTTGTGCACAGGATTCCTTTATGCTTATCCCACGCATAAGAGGATAATGGTAAGATCTTGTAACTCTCATTATTATTTGGGGTTCATAAACCTTTTCTCATAACTGTATGAGGGTGAAAATTGCCTGTGAAATACGATTATATTCTTGCTGCTCAAAAAGTGGAGATTTCTGGAGACAGGGTGAAGTTTGAGAAGTGTGGAGTCCAATTCTCTACCTGTATATAAGGAAAGGGAAATGGGACTTGATATACCACCTTTCTGTGGCATTTTGCAACTACATTCAAAGCGGTTTACATATATACAGGTATTTATTTTGTACCTGGGGCAATGGAGGGTTAAGTGACTTGCCCAGAGTCACAAGGCGCTGCAGTGGGAATTGAACCCAGTTCCCCAGGATCAAAATCTGCTGCACTAACCAGTAGGCTACTCCTCCACCTAGAGGGCACCTGATAGGAGCATATCATATAAACGGAAGCAGATACCTGTTTTCTTTAAAGAATACTAGCATAACGTGTTACATACACACATAAAATTTAGGTGTGACCATTTATGTCAGCCGTAGAGCTGGTGTAAGTGGGCATGCCTAAATGATGAAGATCTGCATGTAACTTATAGAATTCTATAAGTTACATACATGACAGTTCCACCCAGGCTCTTCCCACATGTATGCCTCACTATAAAATATACACTATGTAATATGTGCATATATTTTCAGAATAGTGCTTTAATGAATCTTGGTATCTACTTGGGTATATGCATACCTATAGGGCCCCATGTTCAGCCGGCAGCAGGCAGCACATTTGCTGTCCACCGCCAGCATTAAACCCGGATATTAAGTGCCAGGCCATATCAGGGGTTAGTGACCACTGGGGGAGTCAGGGGAGGTCATCCCCGATTCCCTCCGGTGGTCATCTGGGCAGTTCGAGCACTTTTTTGTGACTTAGACCTAAAAAAAGGGGCCAAATAAAGCGGACCAGATTCTCGCCAGGGACGCCCTTCTTTTTTCCATTATCGGCCGAGGACGGCCATCTCTTTACCACGCCCCGTCTCGCCTTCGGTACACTGCCGACACACCCCCTTGAACTTTGGTCGTCCCCATGACAGAAAGCAGTTGAGGGCGGCCAAAATCGGCTTTCGATTATGCCGATTTGGCCAGCCCTGAGAGAAGGACGCCCATCTCCCGATTTGTGTTGGAAGCTGGCCGCCCTTCTCTTTCGAAAATAAGCTGGGTAGTGTGCAACTCAAAAGGGGGTGTGGCCACAGGAGGGGTATGGGCATATCAAGGGCATTCTCAGTACTGAATAATGTTGTTACCAGGTGCCAACATTTACACCAGGTTTCAGCAGGCGTAAGGCTGGTGCCCAAAGTTAGGGCACAGGAATCAGCACGATTCTGTGAAGAGTGTGTGACCTTTATAAAATCTTGCTTAGCGCCGATCTTTTCCAGTACCCATTTTTAAAGCGCCATGTACAGAATCTGTTTATTTTATGTAAAATCTCAGAATGCATCGTTTGGATGCATCGTTATGTCACTCTTGCTTTTCATTATGTTTGTGACTACATTCGGAGTTGACAGCAGCTCTTCTTTAAAGTGTCTTCCTCCTAATCTTAGTGGCTGACCGCTTGTGCTCTCTGCTGGCTCCTGATAAGGCCCTCTACATAACACACAGTGCTAAGTGAAAAGTTTAAAATAACAATAACATAAAACAATATACAGTGGTTAACCAGGAAAGAAGGAGTTCATCCATCATGTTTGGCAAAGAGCACACCAGTCAACTGACTGCTCTGCAGTACTCAAGGTGAGGATGGGAGACTGTGAAACTGGATGCTTAATTGTAGCTGAGAAATAAATTAGTGCTTTGCAAATAATGTACCCCTGGCATTCGCCAAGAAGAAATATTGGTTCTGTTGCTTTATTACTAATCAAAAGCGTTTTATCTTCATAATTTCCCTGAGTAGCAACTGAAGACATTGAAAGATAAAGCGGCAGGTTCATTTCTGTCTACGCTCGATGCTTGCATACCCGCAAGGAGCGATTTGTTAGGGTAAATAGAATGAATTATGTCACTGCCGTGCCATGTGGCAGATGGGTAATAAAGTCTTCATCCCAGCCAGACTTGCACTGTACAGTGTGCTGAGCTGCTACAGAATGAGCAACCTTTCTGATGAAAGGCATGTGGTCTGAGCTCAGCAGCAGCAGGCATTCACATCTCCAACAAAATAAAATAGTTCAGAGTGAGAGAAGGAATAACCATATGCTAAGGCACGATGACAGCATGTTTTTTCACACTAACACTCAGGTGTCTGTTTTGCAGCATTAGTGCCACTGTTATAAGGAAACCAATTAAAATAAAATTTGGAGGCTCAGCATTTATTAGTTTGATATTTGATAGTCGAGAAGTTTCAAACATCAAAATGGAAGAGTAAAAGGAGAAAATGAAATAAAACCTGGGAATATCCTACTGAGCCGAGTCATATATGGGCCAGATATCAGATCTGTGAACGAGGAGACGTCTTCAGTTTAATTCTGCATGTATGCAATGCAGTACTCAAACCCCACTCTGATTAAACTGAGATAGAAAGGTCTTTGTAGCCGACAGCATTTAAAATATTAGATTTATTTTAGGCTATGCTATTTGCACTGATGATGCTATATAAATATTAAATGGCATTATTATATTTTATTACTAATAGCAAAAACATACAAATCAAGGGGTTCGCTTGTTGCCAAGGCTGTTCCATTTGCAGTCGGAGTATTTGCACTTAATGGGCTTGATATTACTACAGAGAGCCTATGTGAGAAGTCATACACATTTATAAAATAGTTTCCCAGATCCAGCCCAATAGCATGCAAATGCCAGCATATACATTCCAGACTAGATTCTATATATCATGCCTAAAGATTTGGCGCTGAAATGAAATTTGCTTAGACATATTCTATAAAGTACGCTTTAATTTAGCCTAAATTTCCACGTGGTTTATTGCATACGCCAAGTGCTGGTCCACACGACTAAATTTAGTCGTAGTCAATTATAAAGAGTAAAACCTGGTGTAAATCCCAACGCCTAAATTAGGCGCAGAGCGGGTGTATTTTATAATAACATGCATAGATTTTAGAAATGCCCATGACTCGCCCATTCTACGCCCATAACCACACCCATGTTTCAACTATGTGACTGATATTTTTGCGCACCACATATGCTTAGCAAGTAGTGTGCGTAATCTCTAATGCCAATTAATGCTGATAATTGTTAAGCTATGCCCCTGGACCACCCTTTCTCTGGCTAGCTGTCACATGGCCAGTTAACTCTCTCTCTCTCTCTCTCTCTCTCTCTCTCTCTCTCACACACACACACACACAAGGAGGCTGCACATACTGCAGCAGGACATGTTTATCCACTCCTACCATAGCTGTGATAATATTTAATCATCTCTCTGACCTCATGTGCAACTTTAAATTAGTCGCCTTATTTTCTAACTCCTCTTACCTATTACTCCCTTACCTATCTATATGTTCCATCTTTGCTTATATCCTCCTACACTGTTTATTACATATTATGTTGGCATTGTAAGTAGTATACTAGGCCATACTTTGTATTGCTATTTGAATATTTTTACTACTATAATTGTCTATTGCTTATGTTTGATTTATTCTTACTGTACACTGCCTTGAGTGAATTCTTTCAAAAAGGTGGTAAATAAATCCTAATAAATAAATATTCACTGGCACTGCCCAGTTAAATGCCATTGATCATCAGCGGTCAGCCTGCTGAGCTCTCCTGCCTGCGTAAATTGTTTTGAATATCAGGTCCGGTGTTTATAGTGGTAATTATATTTAGAAGGAAGGGGAGAGTTGAAAACCATGACTATTTCCAGCATTTATTTCATCCATAGATACAACACATGTACGCTGCATGAGCAGTTTTCAGAATTCACTAAAAGTTACTTAGATGCATAAGTACCTGATTCCTTTAGCAGTAGGCGACTTACTAAAAATTATGCCAAACATGACTGCTATATTCATGGCTTCAGTGTGTACTTCACAGGACTAAAATAAATTGCATGAGGGGTCATGTACTCATTCTTAGCATATATATTTGACACATGGCCTATCATTCATACATACTTATTGTTAGTAAATGACCCTAATTGTGATTTCATCATTGTTCATTGTGCACTGCAAGAATAAAATGTTATAGTTACTATGGGCCTCTTTTACTAAGCCGTGTAGGCACCTACGCACGCCCAACTTGTGCCAAATTGGAGTTACCGCCCGACTACCGCATGGCTCTCATGGTAATTTCATTTTTGGTGCGCGTCTGCTACACGCGTCTGAAAAATATTTTGAAATTTCTGGCACGCGTAGCGGACACGTGCCAAGTGGCATCTGACACACATAGGTCATTACTGCCCAAATTCTTTACCTATAGGTCTATGGCTGGCGGTAAGGTCTCAGACCCAAAATGGACATGCAACAATTTTGATTTTGCCGCACGTCAATTTTCGGCAAAACCCCCCCCCCAAAAAACGTTTTTACAAGTGCGCTGAAAAATGATTCTGTGTGCGCCCAAAACCCGCGTCTACACTACCGCAGGCCATTTTTCAGCATGCCTTTGTAAAAGGACCCCTATGTTTTTTTTGAGCTTATGGTTGTATATGGTTTATTGAATTTAGCATACCTTTCAAGGGTTATTTTTTTCCCTGGTATTTTATGATAGGCTTTGCCAAGCATGACAGGCAAGTCAAGGCAGTTTACAAAAAGAATGGGGAAAAAACCTCAAGTATACAACAGGAAAGAAAATGAGGGAAACATGCTATTGAATCACACCACATGTAGTGGCCATTACCAAATATTTACAAAACACTTAGCTGCTAGACTATTTTAGTACCTATCTAGTTTTCATCTTTATATTTCATATTATTTGAGGAAACCTGGTATAGCTGTGGAATCATTAGCATCTTACCTTGAAAAGAAGATGCTTTACGTGCTAGGTTTTCTGGTGCAGAACATTTTACTTGCTTCAGTTGATCAAATGCCCAGAAATGATCGCTCAGCCAGCCAGCCAGCAAGCAAACCATGAAGCAATGCAACTGACATTGTAAGGATGCCCAGCACTGTTTATGTGGGCATCTTGAAAATCTTTTCCAAGCCCTTGACCCAGTCTTTACATTCGTCTTGCTATGTTTTGCACACATGAATTGACCAGTCATATCGTGAACAATAAACTTAGCTAGCACTGTGAAATCACTAGTCAGTTCGTGATATGACTGGCCAGTTCCTTCTGGACAACCAGCACAAATATCGGATCAATATCAGAAAATGTACATCTGAGGGCCATTATGCAATGATTAAACAAAAAACAAACAAAAACATTGGAATGTAAGGCTTGCATTAAGCCACTGGGAATGTCTAAAGGGGAACTGAAGTAATCACACAAAAAAAAGTTGGTTAAAGCAAGTGTTCTTTATATAGCAGCCTGATAGTGGAGGAGTGGCCTAGTGGTTAGGGTGGTGGACTTTGGTCCTGAGGAGCTGAGTTCAATTCCCAGCACAGGTAGCTCCTTATGATTATGGGCAAGTCACTTAACCCTCCATTGCCTACTGCATTGAGCCTGCCATGAGTGGGAAAGTGCGGGGTACAAATGTAACAAAAAAAAATAATTCTAAGCTAATGCATTATTTTACTTTTATTATGTCTACTGACTATTAGAGTCTCATGAAATCCATGAAGGATGCAATGAACTGTATGCTGAAGATCACAGTGATGGCTAATTTTGAAACACTGACCAAGCAACGCACCAGCCCATGCTTCATTATTGTCTTAATACGCCTGTTTGTGTAATTTATTCCTGGAAACCTAGTGAATACTAGCAGACCACTCATTTATAAATGGTTAGCGAAAATTGCAGCATTAGGCCTTGTAAAGCCAAGCACTATGCCCACACAAATAAGGCCTTTTAGCATTTGCATAACTTTCTTTTCACATATTAGCTCCTTAATAATACCTTTTGTCATTCCTTCTACCCAGAGAAAACCACAGGCTAATCAGCTGAATGTACTTAATGGATTTTTAGTCATATGAAAACACATGCAGAAGGGTGTAACATTCTACACTCCAACATCATTAGACAGCATAAATTTGGTTAATTTTAAAATGAGTAGTTTCCACTATGTCATAGATAACATATGTTACTATTGAGAATAGATGGTAAATAGCTGTATGTAGAAACTCATATGTTGCTGAATTATCTGTTTAAGTGTATTGTGATTTAAAAGTATACAAATAAAGATTTTTTTAAATAATTCAACCTACCAGAATCTGAATAGGTTAGACTGAAATGCTCCTACAAACTAGAGTACAGAAGTCAGATTAGAAGAGGAAAATATTTAAATGAATGGCTGTTGTCACAAAGGAGGCAAGTCTATAAATTAGTGCTTACAGTTACTGCGAAGAAAACTGGCAGTTACAGATGTAGGCGCTATACGCACCATTCTATACAGGTGCAAGTAACTGGTTTGGAGCATAAGTGCTAGGGAGCATGCCAATGGATGGAGATGGGTGGGGGTGCCAGCTGATGCGTGTACCATATAGAATCCTGTTACGCACACACCCTTATTGCAATAACATGCCAACAGTTACATCATGTCTATGGCAGATGTAACTGATGGTGCTTTACATTTTCTGCATGTCAGTGGGGGTTTGCGCTAGCATTCCATAACAGAATCATGGCACCTACGTCCCATTACGGTGGTATAATACTGCTTTGAGATTACAGTACTCCTACAAACTAGTGTACAGATGTGAGACCCTACTGAAGCCTCACTAGTTAAATGTGCTTCTCACCAGGGCCGCCGAGAGACTAGGCCGGGCCTGGGGCAAAGCTGCCCCACCCCTATCACTCCCCCTGCCGCTGCCGTCCCCTGTCGCTCCCCCCGTCACTGCAGTCCCCAGTCTCACCTGCCTACCTCCTCAGCTCTGGGCCCCCTACATTCGAAGCGGCAGTCGCAGATCACCTCTCCTCTTGCCTTCCCTCCCTGTGTCCCGCCCTCATCTGATGTGGGACATAGGGAGGGAAGGCCCGAAGGGAGGCGATCTGTGACTGCCGCTTCGAATGCAGGGGGCCCGGAGCCGAGGAGGCAGGCAGGTGAGACTGGGGACAGCAGCGCCAGCAGCCTGACCCCGGCGCCGGGCCCCCCTTGGAGGCCCGGGCCCAGGGAATTTTCTCCCCCCTGCCCCCCCCCCTCTCGGCAGCCCTGCTTCTCACAGTGAGTGAAAACAAAGGCAGGAAGAAATCTCTACGTCAGGAAGACCAAGCAAGGAGAAGTAGAGGCTGACCAAAAGACGAATCCAACGCTGGAGATATTGAGAAGAAATACTTTATTGTCGCTATATCAGCGGCAATAAAGTATTTCTTCCCAATATCTCCAGTGTTGGATTCATCTTTTGGTCAGACTCTACTTCTCCTTGATTGCTCTTCTCACAGTGAGAATATATTGGGATGAATTCTATATATAGCACCTAAAAAATTGGCACTGAACCCCCCCCCCCCCCCCCCCGCTTAAGCAGTATTCTATAAGCCGTGCCTAAAGTTCAGTGTGGTTTGTAGATTAATGCTTAAGCGGAGAGGTCACATTTAAATTTAAGGGCCGCCATTTGCACTAGCAAGAACGTGGTGCAAATGCCCACGCCTAAATTTACATGTGCAGTGCCGTTTTTCTATAATTATGCGCGTAACTCAAAATCATGCCCCCAATCCACCCCCACAACTCCCATGGCTTTCCCATTTCTGCACCCGCTTTCTTGGGCCGCGCCTAAATTAACACATTTAAGTCCCAATGAAATCTAATTATTGCCAATAATTGCTTGTTAAAAACCAATTATTGGCACTAATTAGCCTGTTATTCTATTAAATTGCATACACAAATTGGGGCATGTCCACATTTGCACATGCAATTTTTGGCATTTTTATACAATCAGGAGGATTAAGGGCAATTCTATAAACTCAGGGCCCAATATTCAGAAAATGCTGTACACCTAAATTTATGCTCCAAAATTTGGGGGTCTTTTACAGAGCAGCGGTAAGCCCAACGCAGGCTTACTGCATGCTAAAACGGAACTACTGCTGGCCCAATGCAGCCGCCGGCAGTAGTTCCGGCTGGAGCGCAAGCCGTTTCTGGTGCTCCGGGAATTTTTTTCTCTAGCCTGACACTAACCCAGCGGTAATCGGGTATTGCTGCGAGCTGCCCGATTACTGCAGGGTAAGTGCTCACCGACGCATGGCTGCATGGTAAGAGTTATCTTACCACGTGACCGTTTCGTTTTGAGCATTTTAACGGCTGTAGTAAAAAGGGCCCTGGTGCACGGGAAAAACAGCCCCCACCACTACCAGAGGGCCCTTTTTCCGGCAGCTTAGTAAAAGGACCCTTTATCTTCCTAAATTTGTGCCCTATTTTTAGCCAGACTTCGAAACATAACTTTTCAGCTGAAAATTCATCTTAATTTAGGAGCTTTTAAAGTTATTCTCATAAAATTAGGCCTACCTGTCAATTGCTTAGATTTATGAGTCTAGTTCTGAAAATCAGAGCTAAGCTCATAACTTCTTCTCCCCACCCTAAATCCACTCCTGTTGCCACCCACCTTTTATGCTCCTAAATTTCAGTGTTTACCACAATTCTGAGAAAAACTTTATGCACTCAGCCCAAGTACCTTTTCAAAGAGGCCAGTTTATGAGCATAACTCTCAAAGGGGTCCTTTTAATAAGCTGCGATAAAAGGGGGCCTGCTCTAGCATCAGCACATGCACTATATTTTCAGCATACATATTAATACGCACATATGTGGAGGGGCATAATCGAACGGGGCGCCCAAGTTTTCCTGAGGACGTCCCCGCGAAGGGGCGGAGAAACCCATATTATTGAAACAAGATGGGCGGCCATCTTTCGTTTCGATAATACGGTCAGGGACGCCCAACTCTTAACATTTAGGTCGACCTTAGAGATGGTCGTCCCCGATTTTCGGTGATAATGGAAACCGAGGACCCCCATCTCAGAAACGACCAAATCCAAGCCATTTGGCCATGGGAGGAGCCAGCATTCGTAGTGCACTAGTCCCCCTGACATGCCAGGACACCAACCGGGCACCCTAGGGGGCACTGCAGTGGACTTCAGAAAAAGCTCCCAGGTGCATACCTTGTGTGCTGAGCCCCCCAACCCCCCCAAAACCCACTCCCCACAACTGTACACCACTACCATAGCCCTTAGGGATGAAGGGGGACACCTAGATGTGGGTACAGTGGGTTTCTGGTGGGTTTTGGAGAGCTCACATTTACCACCACAAGTGTAACAGGTAAGGGGGTGGGCCTGGGTCCACCTGCCTGAAGTGCACTGCACCCACTAAAACTGCTCCAGGGCTCTGTATACTGCTGTCATGGAGCTGGGTATGATATTTGAGCTGGCATAGAGGCTGGAAAAATATTTTAAATTTTTTTTTTTAGGGTGGGAGGGGGTTAGTGACCACTGGGGGAGTAAGGGGAGGTCATCCCCGATTCCATCCGGTGGTCATCTGGTCATTTAGAGCACATTTTTGTGGCTTGGTCGTAAAAAAAAAAGGACCAAGTAAAGTCGGCTAAGTGTTCATCAGGGACGCCCTTCTTTTTTCCATTATCGGCTGAGGATGCCCATGTGTTAAGCACGTCCCAGTTCCTCCTTCACTATGTTTCCGACATGCCCCCGTGAACTTTGGTCGTCCCCGCGACAGAAAGCAGTTGAGGATGCCCAAAATCGGCTTTCGATTATGCCGATTTGGGCAGCCCTGGGAGAAGGACGCCCATCTCCCAATTTGTGTCGATAGATGGACGCCCTTCTCTTTCAAAAATATGCCTGATAGTCATGTAAATTTTATTGACCCATTTTCTGCATATAAAACAAGCTTTACACATGGTAAAACCTTTAATAAATTTTACCCATTGTGGTTGGTGAGAGTAGGTTAGTGAACTGAATCATTTGTCAAGTGTATCCTAACGTGTTGTGCAACCATGGTCTAGGTTTTTAATATACTGATCCCTAGAGTATGCTAGAGAGTTCAATTCAATTCAAATCAGTTCATGTATACTACTACTACTACTATTTAACATTTCTAGAGCGTAGGGTTACACAGCGCTGTACAGTTTAACAAAGAGGGACAGTCCCTGCTCAAAGGAGCTTACAATCTAAAGGACGAAATGTCAAGTAGGGCAGTCTAGATTTCATGAATAGAGGTATAGTGGTTAGGTGCCGAAGGCGACATTGAAGAGGTGGGCTTTGAGCAAGGATTTGAAGATGGGCAAGGAGGGGGCCTGGCGTATGGGCTCAGGGAGTTTATTCCAGGCATAGGGTGAGACAAGGCAGAATGGGCGGAGCCTGGAGTTGGCGGTGGTGGAGAAGGGTACTGAAAGGAGGGATTTGTCTTGGGAGCGGAGGTTACGGGTAGGAACGTAAGGGAAGATAAGGGTAGAGAGGTAAGGAGGGGCTGCTAATATCCCCTTTCCAGGGTTCAGTGCGGTTTACATTCTAGGTGAGACAAAAGCAAACAGCGTTAGTGTGAGGTTTGAGAAACATTAGAGACCACCAGATTAATGCATGAGACTAAAAAAGCATTAACGAAGGGTAATGAATGATACTAGGAGGTAGAAGGCATGATGAACTGTTATGAAGGAGTCTTTTGGAAGAGAAAAGTTTTTAGCTTCTTCCTGAAGTTGAGGTAGCTATTTTCTGTTCTGATGGGAATAGGTAGTGAGTTCCATATTTTGACTCCGAGAACTGAAGTCAAATAGAGAGCTGAAAATCTTCTTATTTCTAATTGTCTTTTGGAACGGTGATGCTAGCAGTCTGTTAGACTGGACCAGATATATTGAAGCGGTTTTAGTCAGCAGTTCAGAGGTGAAGATCTGTAGGATTTGAAAAACTAAACAAGCAGCTTTGAACCTGAGTCTTTCTGCTATGGGAAGCCAGTGCAGTTTGCTTAGATGAGTTGAAACACTAGTATAGCTATTCAATCTGGATATTAATCTAGCAGCTGTGTTCTGTATGATTTGTAGTTTTTTCTGATACTTTGCAAGTATCCATACAAAAACATTTTGGGGTTTTATGCAGGTCATTAAATAAGCAGTTCCCTGAAACAGGCCATGTTGGGTTTATATATCTATATCTATATATCTATATCTATCTATCTGCCTATCTATCTATCTATCTATCTATCTATCTGTCTATCTATATGTGTGTGTGTGTGCGTGTGTGCGTGTCTTTGTCTGTGTCTGTGTATGTATATATATTTTTTTCACTTTTCATTTATGTATTCTGAAATATTTAGGCTCACACAAACACATTTCAAAATGTGGTAAACATGAAATAAACAGTGAAAATAATCTAATTATCTTATAACCTCAGATATCTACAAATAAGTGAAGAGATAATGAGCATAAGTGAATTAGAAAAAGAAACAAACAAATCTACACAAAGAATATCAAATTAAGTTCAACAAACTAAGGGGCCTTTACTAAGGTGTGGTAATGGATTTAGCACACGCTATAGAATTAGTGCGCATTAAGTGCCATGCAACCCATAGATATATAATGGACTGTGCAGAATTTAGTGCATGCTAAATCCGGTAATGCACTTTAGTAAAAGGACTCCAAAATAACAGAACAGTTAAGACATCTCAGTCAAAATAGAACTTAGTATGCATCCAGAATTGTGAAGATGACACAAAGTTCCCCTCCGTCATCAGACTCCCAACCACATCCCCTGAAGGCAAGAGCCTCCCTGCCATTGGACCCCACCCCCACCCCCACAGCATTGGAAGGGGCTGGACTGAGAATCGCTTCTGTCCTCTTAACCTAGATGCTAATGAAACCCCAATAAGCGATAGGTAATGCCTTTGAGAGGTGGTGGTCCAGTGGCAAAGGGGGGCTCTTGCTTTCAGGAGGGATGGGGGTCTTGTGGTGGGAGGGGAGCTCTTGCCTTTGGGTTGTGAGGTGTGGAGGTGCAATTACTTAACACAGGCCCCTGTAAGATTGGTGTCTGGTGCATTGGGCTGTTTATTTATGGACCAATGCTCCGGGTAGGAAAACGATTCCGCTTGAGGAGTTCACCGCATGCTGTATTATTTTATGTACACAATGAGGTGTTTTGCATGCTTTGCATTTCATTATTACACATCCCATCATAACTTAAACTAAAGTGTGTTATGATAATATAACACAGGTTATTACTAATTAATGCATGTTAAGAGGTAAATAACGTGTACAGTTGCTGTAATGCACCATATTAACTATCCCCCTAAGATACATGAAGCCCCTTTTTGCATAGGGGCTATATTTTCTGTGGTATTTTATAAAAGGCTTTGCCAGATATGGAGTCTTTTGTACAGTACATACGAGGTTGCCAATAAATGTGTGTGGATGTCGCGTCCCGCGCTCCTACCTGCTCTCTCGCCGCGGGGGGCGGGAGCCAGCGGCCTCCGCGGCGCGAGAGGACGGCCGGGGGGTTCCTGCGTGGGGGCCGGCGCTGCCGCGGGACTGGCGGGTCAGGCCGGGACCGGCGGCCGGCGACGGCGAACGCTGGTCTCTTGGTTGCAGGAGGTCAGGACGAGGTTTGCGCCGCCCAAGATGGCGGCGCTGGTACGCGGGGGCCGACGTCTTCTTCGCTCCAGAGCCAGGGGCTCTGGAGCTCCGCCTACCTAGCACCGGATTGGAGGACCAAGGCGGTGACTCCGCCTGGGAGATCGGGCAGAGCCAATCCGAGGGGCTCTGCCGACTCCTAGGGCCGGATTGGTGGGTTTCTCCCACGAGGGCGGGGTGGCGCGATATTTAAAGATGGAATCTAGCTGATACCCTTGCTTCAGGTTCTGTTCCCGAAGCCTGCGCAGTGGTTCCGTGTTGCATCTTCTTGGACCTGCCCAGAGACTGCTTGAACCCGTCTACGGAGTAGAGACTGTGCTTGTACTTAACTACTGATTGCTAGCCGCCTATCCAGAGACTGTGCTTGTACTTGACTACGGATTGCTAGCCGCCTATCCAGAGACTGTGCTTATACTTGACTACGGATTGCTAGCCGCCTATCCAGAGACTGTGCTTATACTTGACTACGGATTGCTAGCCGCCTATCCAGAGACTGTGCTTATACTTGACTACGGATTGCTAGCCGCCTATCCAGAGACTGTGCTTGTACTTGACTTCGGATTGCTAGCCGCCTGCCCAGAGAGTTGCCCTGTGCCTGACTGCTGTTTGCTGATTGCCCGTTACTCCCGACTCTAGCCAGGTCAGTCCGTCAACCCCGCGGTTCCAGCAGTCCTGCTGACCGCCTGCAGCTGGGGGCTCAACCCCTGGTGAACGGTGATCGCCGCGGGTGAAGATTTGGGGTTGCACGGCTGTCCTCTGAGGTCCTTCGGGGCCTTGCGGGACCTAAGGGCTCACTGACGTTGAAGACAAGACAGTGGATTTACCGACACATACAAAGGTAGCAGTGATTTTACAAAAATGCAGTGTCACTTGACAGCTTCTTTGTGTAAAATATATATTGTGGGCCCAGTCACAGAGAATTATACATAGAAGTGGAGCTAGTTAAGCAAGGAAACTGGTAAAGGTGTATGATTTTTTATTTCATTATAGAAGGTAAAAATAACATATGGGAGATTAAAACTGTAACCCTTTCAATCCCTTGTTTAAGCCATGACCGAAATTATCATTTTTCTAAAATGCTTTGAAGTTGGTACAAAAGCCAATTGGATATTTTTTTAAAAATATGTGTATTCCCATTATAAAATACATATGTACATTTTTGGCCCACTCAAGTTATAGCAGTCTCATAGTCAGATAACTGAAAAGTCAGATACTATGGAAAACAATGCATAAATCCCCTCAAATAATGCATAAACAAAGGCATAGAGTTCCGGATTTTCAAAAATTGATCTAAAACAAAGGTTTTTAATAGAAATAAATGTCATGATGTCAATGGGGAGTTGTCGGTTTGCCGAAGGTCAGATAATCAAGACTGTACTGTACATCCAAAATGTGTCTTCTTGCAATCTCTGCATCCTAGCAGCCACATACATGTGTAAATAGTGGCTTTCTGAAATTGCCATTTATGCGTGTATGAGGTCTACACATGTAAATGCCACTATTTCAACATATAGATGAGTCTAAGATTGTCTCCAGTGTATTATTGTCTCAGCCTGTGCAGTCATTTCTTTAATAATTCCAAATGAAGGAGTGGCTTAGATCTAGAGTTTTAATGAATGGCTCTTGGGGAACTCAGGCTTTCATACGATGACTCAGGAAGTCTATGCCAGTTATTCTCAAAGAGGATATGAATAGTTTCACAGTGGCCTGGTGGGATGTCTTTAAGGCTACAATTAGGGGACACCTAAATTACTCCATCGGGGTCAACAACAAAAGAAGGAAAATTCTTACACATCTAAAGATTGAAAAAAGAGTTAGAATGCAAGTTGTGGCAACCCACATGTCCAAGGGTTTGGCTGCTTCATGAATCTTGTAATAGAAGAATTACATGATAATGACACATGAAAGTAGATAAAATGTAGAAATTGGAACTGAGACATCCAGGTCGGGATGTGTCAAATTCCAGTGGTATTATCAAAAAAGATTTGCTGATGTAAAGCCTTTCCTAAAATACATGTTGGAATGAACTGGCTATTTTACGTGAGTCACTAAAGCTGAGGCTTTAAGGAAGCACAAAAAAGAAGTGCCTGTGTGACAGTATGAGACATCCCCTCATTAAAACATAAATAAGTGTGAGCTGCTCCACTGACAGTTTGTTGTGTATTTTACGTGAGAGCAGCCATTTTACAACTGTCAACATCTAAAACATCAGTGGAGACAACACAACAGCATCCATGGCGAAGTGACAGTGCTTACATGTGTATTTGTATTTCAGAACATAGGTGTGGAGGAGTAGCCTAATGGTTAGTGCAGTGGGCCTTGATCTTGGCAGCCAGGGTTTGATTCCCACTGTAGCTCGTTATGACCTTGAGCAAGTCAGCTAACTCTTCATGGCTCCAAATACAAAAAAACTTAGATTGTGAGCCCCCTAGGGACAGAGAAAGTATCTATATATAATGTGTACAGCGCTGCATATGTCTAGTAGCACCATAGAAATTACTAGTAGTAGTAGTAGGTAAATGCTGACAAATAGATACGCAATCATTCAGCTCAATTGATCTTGGGAGGCAAAAAAAAAATTGGCTGATTAAGAGAGTGACCTTCCCTAATCCCTGAAATAGTGTGCTGCCCAAAACAAGCACTTTTATGAAGTCTAGACATACCTGGGGGGGGGGGGGGGGGGGGGTTGCTGTGAACCTCGATGTCAGTGAGCACACATGCATTCCTCTTCTGAAGTAGGGAATACACATGTATTTTTGGCCTTGCCTAGCCCCACTCAAACTACACCCCATTATCATATGCACACATTCATAATTTACACATGTAAATCCTGGCAGTCTAGAAGGGTTTCCTACTTGTGTACATCATGAACATGACTTCTAAAATAACTGCCCAAATAAATAAATTAAAAAACAAAAACAAACCACATAAATGCAATAAGGAAACCGCAATATCAGGAAGTCTTGAAACAAGTATAGTGTCATCAGTGAGTCAAGGGTCAAACCCGTTCCTGGAAATGGCCTGTAGAGAATGAAGAAGGCATCCACCTGCCTTCTGAAACTGACTTCTTTCTTTCTCTTTCTTTTTTATTTATTTGCAGAAAGCTTTTTGATTAACAAAACAGCAAAGCAAACAAGAATTGAGGCAAGACAATGTCTCTGTTATAAAACAGCATAGAGAAGTTTAAGGATGCTGCAGTTTTTCAGGAAAAATAGAGCAAGATTGATGCATTCCTTGGACTAAAAATAGATTTGGACACACTTGAAAAGAAATCCTGAAAACCTGCAATGTGCTCCATGCCTCATTTACTACAAAATGTATTTTATTATATTGTAGGGTATAATTAATAATTTTCTCTCACTTTTGTCAAATGGATGAAAAATAGATCATTTTCGTAGACTTGTCGTTATCGCCTGCTAAGTTGACTGTGGATAAAGAGTAATCTATAACTGTCCAGCGTACCCATGAGGCAGCTTTAGGAAGTCAGCAGACAAAGAGGTTCCTGGCTTATTTATCTAAAGAGCTCTTTACAAATAAAAAGGAAAATCGCATGATTTAGTTGGTTCTGCTGTATAAAGTACATAGAGGGCAATTCTAGACCTGCCTACCTGTAGTTAGACTTGCTTTGTTCGTGTACAGAGTATCAGCATTTTCATGTCTAAGTGCACTACATACTATTTTAAACCGGTAGTGAATAAGTGCTTTAGTGTGTAATTGCACGGGATATAACATAACATAACATAACATAGTAGATGACGGCAGAAAAAGACCTGCACGGTCCATCCAGTGGATGGAGCATGGGGGGGGGGGGGGAGAGATGGCTGAGGGGGGGGAGGATATGACTGAGTTCTACAAATCCTGAGTGGTGTAGAAGTGAATCGATTTTTCACTCTTTCAAAAAATGCAAAGATCAGAGGACACTATGAAATTACATGGAAATACTTTTACCCACTCCTGGGACAAAAATCAAAATTGTCCCGACTAAGGGCCCTGTTTACTAAGGCACGTTAGCATTTTTAACATGCCTACAATTAGCACATGCTCTAACTGTGTAGGCGCCTGTAGGGATATTGTAGGCGCATACATGGTTAACGCGCATACATGGTTAATGCATGTTAAAAACGCTAACGAGCCTATGACGCGGCTTAGTAAACAGGGTCCTAATTGTCAACCAACAAAATATTCATATATCATAACTATGAATTTTTATATTTTTTATATTTAACTAAACACCATTTAAATGAATATTGTACGAATATGCGCATATAGCAGACGCATGTAAAAAATGAAATTACCGCCTGGGCCACGTGGTAGCCGGGCGGTAACTCCAAATTGACATGCGTAGGACGCATGTACGCGCCTATGTGGCTTAGTAAAAGGGCCCCTAAGTGCAATTCTGTAAAGACTGGGCTCCCTATAGAGAGTCGTCAGAAGCGGAGCCAGGTTGACGGCGTGGGGGGAGCAAAAGCAACGTGAAAGCGGACTTCTGGTGCTGCCGCACATTTTCAATGCAACACAACGAGAAAAAATAGGCGCCGGCAGAATTCCATTTGGGGGAGTGGCCGCTCCCTGGCGCCCCACCTAGCTACGCCACTGAGAGTCGTACTTAGCGCCACTGTTTTCTGGTGCCAAATTTTGAGCACCATTTATAGAATTCCCCGCTTGGTGCTCAGTGTGTGGCATTGGCAGATCTAATGGGAGGCGCCAATTATAGACTTCCCCTGTATTGTTTAGTGGATTTTGCAGCTGGAATGCTGATTTGGTTACCACAACACCAGGGCCGCTGAGAGACTGGGCCGGGCCCAGGGTAAGGCCACCCCCGGGGCCCCGCCCCCCCGAGGTCGCTGCCGCTACCCCCTCCACCCACTTCCCTCCGTCCGCCACCGGGCCGGGCCCCCTGCATTGAAATCACAGCGCCTCTCACCTCCGTGTGAAAGCCCTGCAGGCAGCAGGGCAGCAGATCACCGCCCTTCGGCCCTCCTTCCCTCCTTGTGTCCCGCCCTCACAGAAGTTACATCAGACGAGAGCGGAACACGGGGAGGGAAGGAGGCCCGAAGGGAGGCGATCTGCTGCCCTGCTGCCTTCAGCGTTTTCACACGGAGGTGAGAGGCGCTGTGATTTCAATGCAGGTGGCCCGGCCCTGTGGCAGATGATCGACGACGGAGGGTGGGTGGGACTGCGGCGCCGGGCCCCTCTTGGAGGCCTGGGCCCGGGGAATTTTGTCCCCCCCTGCCCCCCCCCCCCTCTCAACGGCTATGCACAGCACTGCTAAAGTGCATCCGTCATTCAGGAATGCCTGGGAGAAGCACAGAAGATCTTGTGTGGGAAGCCATTGTGAAAGCTGGAAATCAGGTAGTGTATGTGAAACCCACTGCAGGTTGGGGAAAAGGACAAAGCACATTGGCCTCTCTTTAGTTGTCTGCCATAATTAATCTGGCTTGAAAATATCCCTATTTACTGTAAACATAAAAAGTAACCTTCATATGATGCAGTGTCAGCCAAGAAAATGAAGAGATAGAAGTATTATTGAATATACATGTCATTAAATGTAACAAATTAGTTTCATGAATGCTTCCAAACATTGATGTTCTTGATGTATTTCCCCTGCTGATTTGGGTTTTGTATTATTGCTTATGAGCCTTATAAAGTTAACTTTAAAAAAGTAAAAATCAGCAATTATTATTTTTTAAAATAAACTAGATGATTACGTGTTTTAAAAAAGTAAATTTGTGAAGGTGTAGGGGGGAGGATTAAAGTAGGTACAAGCAATCTGAGCTTTGCCATGCTGTATAAAATATGAAGGTTGTGTGTGTGGGTTTTTTTGTTGTTTTCTTTCGGACGAGCCAAACAGAGAAACATGGCTTTGTCCTCCAGAGATATTCTCAAATTGGCTGCACTCTAAAACAGCCCTATACAGGGTACCGACTTTAAAACCTTCACAGATGGCAAAGACTGACAGAATAACAGCATTAATGCCAGTTTTGGGGACCAAACTGACTGTACTCTTTGATCGTAAACACATTATTTCTGGTGAACAAGCACGCTCAGAAGAGATGAACTGGGGTGGCCTTTTCGAAGCTTGCTTCAGTGCAACCATAGGTGAACCTCCAACACCAGCCTTTGATACCGCTGTGGCATTTGCTCAAATCAGCTAGCACTAGTACCGTAAAGCAGGGATGTTCTGCCAACCCTTGCGCTGGCGCCTACAAATTACAAGAAGCTCTTATTGTGCATGCAGCTGAAACCGAGCAAAGGCGATGTGCCTTCTCAAAACATCCTGATGTTATTTATGCAATGGCCACAACATTTGTATAAACAGAAAATTATTCCGTTCATGCAGTATTGCTTGCTTCTTTTGTACCGGCGTCTTGACCCTAGTCATCATAAATTGAGAAATAGTGGGGAACTAATGGAGACAGATGGGAATATGGCTTGCCATTTACTCAAATTGGTAAAGTAATTAACCTCAAGGTGCTGGTTTGCAAGAAAAATTGTTGGAATATCTCAGGGCACCGGTAAACAGACTCCTGCTTTAACCACTTCTGACAACTGCATCATAAAGTAGACTTATTCTGTTCAATTGACCTGTCAACATCTAGAGTCCAAATAAAGATTTGTATTACAGTGTACTGGCTGGGAAGTGAGGAGAACGCTACTGCAGTGGCTTTGCAAATGTGCTGTTGCTGGTCTCTCTCCCTGCTAGATGAGTCAGAGTGTCTCATATATTCAGTCTCCGGTCACTCTGCTCTTTAGACGTCCTCCCTTGGTGATGGCCTGACAGTTTTGTGACAGCAGATGGTAGTCACTGGGCTGGAGAAAATGAAATGGAAAAAAATGGACCAGTCTGACTCATTTAGATGAGCAATGGACAAAGGCCAAAATTTAGATCTTTGTTTATTCTGTGAACATCCAGCACTATAAAAAAATCTTTTTTTTTTTTTTTTTTTGCTTGGCTAGTTAGACGGTTACTTTTAATTTGAAGACTACAGTGGGCCCAATATTCAAAACTATGGGGCCCTTTTTACTAAGGTGAGTTGAAAAATGGCCAGTGGTAGCGTAGACGCATGTTGTGGGCACGCGCAAATCATTTTTCAGCGTACCTGTAAAAAATGCCTTTTTTAAAGTTTTGCTGAAAATGGACGTGTGGCAAAATGAAAATTGCCGCATGTCCATTTTGAGTCTGAGACCTTACTGCCAGCCATTGACCTAGTGGTAAGGTCTCACGCAGAAACTGGACTGATAACCAGACGGTAATGGTCTACGTGTGTAAAATGCAGATTACCATCCGCGTGCCAGAAAATAAAAATATTTTCCGGCACGCATAGCAGACACACGTCAAAAATGAAATTACCGCAAGGGCCATGCGGTAGCCAGGTGGTAACTCAAAATTGGCACACGGGTGCACTTAGGTGCGTACGCAACTTAGTAAAAGGGCCCCTATGTAACTGGCCAGGAGCCATTCCTGGCAAGTTAAATAGTGTTATAGCGCCTGACTGCTCATATTCAACGGGAGCTGAATATACATGGTTAGCTGCTAGCCACTAACTGATTATATCGCACAACATAGTCGGATAGACGGATATTCAGCGCCAAACCGGCTAAGTTTATCAGTTAAAATAGGCTGGATAAAAAATAGGCCTATCCTTAACTGCAAAACACTTAACTGGTTAGTGCTGAATATCGGCTTAACCGATTAAGTTGCTGTGGTCAAAAATGAAACTGGATATTCAATGCCTGCTGCCAGAAATGGCCAAGCATTGAGAGGGTCTTTTACCAAAGCTTAGCTTCAGTTATCTGCAGCAGGGCCTATAGTAATAAAACGGGCTCTGCTGCAGATCACTCGAGTTAAACTTTAGTAAAAGACCCCCTGAATTTCCAGATTTAACGCCGGCAGCAAACAGCAAAAGTGCTGCCCACTGCTGGCTGAATATTGGGGGGGGGGGGGGGGGCATGAGCCCATTGACAAACCTTCACTTGGTTAACTCACTGCTCCATCTACATCATGGTCATTATTTTAGAAACATATCCACATGTAAGTAGTGGCATTTACATGTACTGATTGCATACACATGTAAATACCAAATTCAGAAGGCCACAGCACATGGCAGTTTCAAGGAGGTGCCATTTGGCGTGGCTTGGGTAAGACTAACATCGACATTGTATTCCATATTTTACAAAGGGAATACACATTTATTGGGAAAATTTCCACGTCAGGTTTTACACCAGCTTAAAGATATGAACAGGTTTTTAAAAGGTGCTTGTTTTGACCAGAGCTTCACATGAGGAATGAAGGTGGTCGTTCTCCTTAATCCCATTTAGTATGTTTCCTCCCCCAAAGTGAAATGCAACCTCACTAAATTGGCAGGTTTGTAAAATGGGGCAGCTACACATGGAAAAGAAACCACTGCGCTTACACATGGAAGTTGCAAAGTCTCCATTTCCAAATGGAAGATGCTGGGTTCGTGCCATTCATTTTTTCAAATATGTACAGGGTGAGGCAAAAAGAAGTAACCCCCTAGAGTTTTTTTTTTGCTATTTACTTTTATGTGCTGAGTAAATACAGTAAAGTTACAGACTTTTTAGGCTGACCATCCCGATTTTTGTGCATTCAAAAATGTTTGCACTGTAAAGCTACCATTATTTGAAAAAGTGGGGAACCAGCTTACTGTTATTGATGTCACAGTGACATCCCCCCTCCCCCGATATTCAAAACCATTTATCTGGCCAGGAACAGAACATGGCCAGTTAAATGGAACTTAGCTGGCTATTCGGCGATATTCAGTGGGAAATAGCTGGCTGTATCCTGTTGAATATCACCGGTTAGCGCCGCGCAGATAGCCAGTTATATCATGAGATATAACTGGCTATCCGCTGATTTTCAGCACAACGCTGGCTAAGTTTGATGGTTCAAATTTGGCCGCATCAATAGCAGGCCTATCTTTGGTCAGTTCTAAGTTAACTGGCCAGCGCTGATTATCGGCAAACCGGACAAAAATAAACCGGATATTCAATGCTGGTCACCAGAAATGGCCCAGCATTTGACTATTCAGGCTCAGTGCTGACTGCAGGAGGCAACCCGGGTACCTCCCATGGAATATCAGCCCCGTATAAACAATAATTTGAATTTGAATAATATGATAATTTACAGATAATTTCTTTTAAAAGCATTTCAAATTGGAACAGCAATCATGGGCAAGATGTCAGCATATGATCTGGGCACAGCACAGAGAAGGTCCAAAGTACAGAACAATGTCCAAATAGCAAAAGAAAGCACCAACAGCCTTCAAAAACGGGGCAAAGTATCTTTAATCACATAACTTGGAGAACAGTATTCCAAAAATGATTGACTAACTCAAACACAAAGGGACTGCTTTTTATTCTAATACACATGCAAAGGAGCAAGTTTTGCTACTGCGTGTTTAGTTACTACAGCTTTTGCGACCCCTGACACAGGTGCTATGCACCGAAACACGGCCCGTGTCGGGTCATTTTTGGAAGATTATTGTCCAAGTTATGTGATTAAAGATACCTTGCCCCGATTTTGAAAGCTTTTGGAGCAGATGATCTGGGACACCCTGCTACAGTGACAGATCAACAAGGCTGTTAAGAACTTCCCAAGGTGACTGAAGGCCTGTGTTAAAGCTGGGGGTGGACACTTTGAGTATTCACAGTGACTGCGAAATTCTGACACATTGTTAATTGTATCGTTTGAATGACATTATTTTACTGTATTGTAGCTCAAACATTTTTAAGGTGCAAAAATTGCTAGGTAGTAACTAAGAAATATAGGTAGTTCTAAAATGTCAGTAACATCAACATAGCTTAAGATAATTAAATGTTATGTAATAGTAATACGTAAATATGATGACTAAATATGTGCATAAAATTTCTCACTGGAATTCAAAGCAGCCCGGCAGTACTTCCCACCCCTAGCGAGCTGTCATTTCTGGCGCTACAAAAATGTATCTTTGTAGCGCCAGAGTGTACCCGCCAGTAATCGGGCAGTGCTGCGTTGCTGCCCAGTTACCACTGGGTTAATGCGGGAGCCCCTACCGCCACCTCAGTGGATTGTGGTAAGGGCTCCCCCCCCCCCCCAAAATGGCTGTGCGGCAAGTGCTTTTCTTACCGCGTGGCCATTTCCTGCAGGAAGGCAAGATTTCCCTTTTACCAGCTGCGGTAAAAGGGGGTCTCGCCGTGGGTGTAAAACATTCGCCAATAGCAGCGCTGGCCCCCTTTTGCAGCAGCTTCGTAAAAGGGGCCCTATATTTGTAAAATGGCTGCTCCTGTTGCATAGGCTGGTAAATACACATGCACTTCTGCAGATATTTTAGAAAAAGTTCTCTATATCAGTAGATCTTTTTTAATACCACCGGATCTAAGTACGTCTTGACCTGGATGTGTCCGGTCCAATCTCTGTGATTATATAAACTGGGGCTCCACATGTTGTAGTCCTAACCACTTCTGCTGGAAGAAAGGTTCCCTAATTTCACCACTTGTGAAGTAAAAATTCTCCTCCTTCAAAAAGAATTAAGTGGTCCTTTTACAAAAGCACGCTAGCGTTTTTAGCGTGCACTACATGCTAGAGACGCCCATATATTCCTATGTGTGTCTCTAGCATTTAGCGTGTACTAAAAACACCCTAAATGTAAAAGACACCCTAAATGTAAAAGACACCTTAAATGTATTACCCCTTAGTCTTAGAGGTTGTATCATTAGGTCTTGTTTCTATTTATTTGTCTGTCTGTCTATCTATATACATAGATAAGTTGTTCCTTTGTAAAAAGAATGTTCATGGTATTGTCTCCAAATGGATTTAGTTTGTGCATACAATGACAGGGATGAATTTCATCCCTATGCTACAATATGTTGGAGATGATCTCATTTGCTTAGATTCACTGGCAGTGCTCATCTCAGCACTTCTAGTGTAATCCCTCAGATTCTGTATAGGTCACCCAAATTTGTGTGTGCAGGGCAGATATGTAAGCAAATTAATTAGTTAACAAATCAACAATCAATAATTAGAGTTAATTGGCAACCATTTGCATGTGTGCCCTCATCTAACCTAGTCTCTGTTCTATAACCTTAGCACCTACGTTTTCTAGCATGCAACTCAAAAGGGGTGTGACCATGGGAGGAGTATATGCAGATCAGGGGGCACAATGTTAGAAGTTAGGCACAATGTTACAGAATACTGTCCTTTGCTCACTCAACTCCTGAAAATTAGGTGCCAGTATTTACACCAGGTTTCAGTAGGCATGTTGAATATGGGAATCCATTCTAAGCGCTCCTCTATGGAGCGCCCCTCGAGCACGGATCTTTCTGGCATCTAATTTTGGATGTCATTTACTGAATTCAGCCCTATATGCACAGGCAGTACATCAAGATTCGCTTGAAAATTATTTTTAATCAGACCCGTTTCAACCAATATGATTGGGACCGTTTCTCGCTTGCTGCCATATTTTCTTGGGCTCTGCATTTGTTAATAGTTCAGGATATTCTCTTTCTCCATGACTAATACAGATTAGTGACTTGGCATAAATACTTCTATTTTTTAATAACTTTTATTTATCTAGACAAGACACATGGAGGCATATTTTCAAAGCACTTAGCAAAGTTCCACAGTAACCTATGGAACTTTGTAGGTCTAAGAGCCCTGTGTACTAAAACGCGCTAGAGGCGTGTTAGCGTTTTTAGCCCACGCTAATCATTAGTGCACACTAACCAGGTAGACACCCATAATATTCCTATAGGTGTCTACACAAGTTAGCGCGTGCTAAAAACGCTAGCGCACTTTAGTAAACAGGGCCCCTAGTGTTTTGAAAATGAGTCCCAGAGTCGCCCATCAAGTTTCATAGACAAATAGAACCACCATAGTATCAATTTACTTAATTTCATTTGAGGACAAACCTCATCCAAAAGCTTGCAGGGCCGTATCCAGACACCAGCATTGAATTCCCAGGTTTGTGGAGCCAGATATTATATGGCTGGTTAAGTACAATATTCAGCACTTACCAGCTATGGGGCATCACATAAAGATAGGACTGACTTTTATGCAGTTAATCTGGCCAGTTAAGTGCTGAACATCAGCAGTTAACCAGCCAAATGCTGACTCCATCCTAAAAGAGCCGGTTTTGAGTTTGGCGCTAACCTGTTAAGTGCATAGGAGCCAACTTTTTCAAAATTATTGGGGGTGCTAAGCCCGGTGGAAATAACCCCTCCCTGGACACATACATGGAATTTTCTCAATATTGGGGGTGCTCAAGCACCCACAGCACCCACAGAGTTGGCTCCTATGGTTAAGTGCCACTGAAAATGACAGGTTAGCTCACAGATAATTTAACCGGTCAGGAGCCATTTCTGGCCAGTTAAATCCCATTGAATATCAATCCCATAAAAATTACAATAATTTATTTATTTTTATTTATTTACAGCATTTCTATCCCACCTTTTCCAATTAGTGTTGTTTCAATGTGGCTTACATGGAACTAAGAAATACAGTAGATAGGGGATCTGAATTACATAGAATCAAAGTAGCTTAAAGAGGGATGGGGGGAGAAGTGAGGCAGGAGGAAATATGAAGGCCAGGGGAAGCGTAGCAGGGTGGGGAGGTGGATCTGATACATAAAACAAACAGGAGTGGAGGAGTGGCCTAGTGGTTAGATCACCAGTCTTGACATCCAGAGGTGGCCAGTTCAAATCCCACTGCTGCTTCTTGTGATCATGGGCAAGTCACTTCATTCTTCATTGCCTTGGGCACAAAGTTAGATTGTGAGCCCTCCATGGACAGAGAAATACCCCATATACCTGAATGTAACTCACCTTGAGCTTCCACTGAAAATGTGTGAGCAAAATCCAAATAAATAAATGTGTACATACACTTAAACTGCTGGATTCTACATAGCATTCCAGCACTGAAATCTAAGCATATTCCATAACAATGTGCATTGCTTAATTGCCTTAACAATCTAATCAGCACTGATAACAGCTCCCAACAAGCAATAATTAGAATTTACACACACAACTCAATAAGTGTATTCTGTAATAAACTGCACCTAAATTCTAATGTGCATAGTTTAAAAGGGGTGGAGAAATGGGTGTTCCAAAATTTATGTGCATAGTTATACAATATGGCCCAATGTGTGTAAATCTGTTCTCAGGGATTTACACCACATTTTGTTGGTGTAAATGGAGACACATAGTTTTAGGTACTGGGATATCAACTAAGCATATTCTTAGTGGAGGAGTAGCCTAGTGGTTAGTGCAGTGGACTTTGATCCTGGGGAACTGAGTTCAATTCCCACTGCAGCTCCTTGTGATTCTGGGCAAGTCACTTAACCTTCCATTGCCCCTGGTCCAAAATAAGTACCTGAATATATGTAAACCACTTTGAATGTAGTTGCAAAAACCTCAGAAAGGCGGTATATCAAGTCCCATTTCCCTTTCCCTATATGAGATTCTACATGGAATGTTGCTACTATTTGAGATTCTACATGGAATGTTGCTATTCCACTAGCAACATTCTATGTAGAAGCCTGCCCTTGCAGATCAGCAATGCGGCTGCGCAGGCTTCTGTTTCTGCAGGACGTCAGACTCACAGAAACAGAAGCCTGCGCGGCTGCATTGCTGATCTGCAAGGGCAGGCTTCTACATGGAATGTTGCTAGTGTAGGAGTAGCCTAGTGGTTAGTGCAGTGGACTTTGATCCTGGGGAACTAAGTTCAATTCTCACTTCAGTTCCTTTTGACTCTGGGCAAGTCACTTAACCCTCCATTGCCCCTGGTACAAAATAAGTACCTGAATATATGTAAACCGCTTTGAATGTAGTTGCAAAAACCTCAGAGAGGCGGTATATCAAGTCCCATTTCCCTTTCCCCTATATATTGTGCCTAAATCTAGGTGCTACTTATAGAATATGCTTAGCTGGAAATGTTTACCACACAGATTTTGTAGGCGCCTTATATAGAGTCTGGCCTAAAATGTTTAATAAAGTACAACTTCCTCATTTAAATAATTCTGAAAAAACACATTGGTTCAGGCATGGAATAGTTTGCGCCACCATACCCAAGTTTATATTTTGCCCAATGGATCGCCTTTTTTCTGTCAACAAACAGGCATACAAATGGATGACATCATCACACATTGCTGAGGTAAAACAGCTCACCCAGAGCTGAGAACCTAGCAAACCAGGGCTTTTCTTGAGGGGGTACTTGGGGGTACTGAGTACAGGCACCTTTTCCATCGTCTGCTAAAATTGACCCCTGAACCCCAAGTTTTAAAGAAAGAGCTCAGGCTCTACACATCAATTCTGCCTTGTCATATATTCTGTGACTAGTTGCAGGGGGCCTGGCTATTGTGGGGTGGGTCCCCTCAGTGATCACTCTACCCCTGAAGGGTGGCCTGGCATTTGAGTACCAGCACCTTTTTCACTAGAAAAATGCACTGTAGCAAACGTTTCTGAGCATGTGCAGCCCTTCCTGCTTTCCTGCATCTAGCAGTTTCTTCAACTGCTCTTTTTTTATCCCATTTCTTCATTTAAAAAAAATTATTTTGACTCATGTCACCAGAGTCAGGATTTACACTCTGCCCACAGTGCAGAAGAAAAATCAAGCATTATGACACACATTTGAAGTGTCTTATCTGCTTGCATTCACTTCACAAGACAGAATACAAGAATTGTTCTTACGTGTTTCATTGAGCTCAGAAGGATCGACTGAGTCACCTTCACAACCACTTTGAAACTAAAAAGAGTCCACTTCAGATACAGAAGCAGGACTTTCATAGCTCATTATTTGCATTTTTGCCCTTTTCGTAAACCGCTCTGACAGCTTTCTCTTGGGCGGCATATTAAGTTTATAATAAACTTGGAAACTTGAAACTTGACATCCAGAAAATCACAGAGGCCAGAGCCAGTGAAAATTAGGAGGACTCAGAGTCATGGATCTTATAATTTAAAAAAAAATCTATATTTGTATGTTTCTATACATCTATCTATCTATAGATAGATATATATACAAGCAGATGAGAAAGATGTTTTAGCTGTAGATGAGTGAAAATCTGTTAACAATTAAGGAATAAAAAGCACTAGCAAAATTAATTTTTGTTTAGTTATAAAAACAATTATTAAACAGTTTTTTTCCAAACAAAGGCCCCATTTCTGTGTAAGGCCCAGACTAAGCCTGCTGGCTCCCGTCTGATAGGCTGTGTGTAGAAGTTTTCTTTTTTATTATTATTGAAATTAGCTTCCTTTTCTTATATATATATATATATTTTTTTTTTTTTTTTTTTTTTTTTTTACCAGCCTTATATAAACCTAGTAGCACACAAATCCTTGTGTATAAATGTGCTTCAAAGGAGGTCTAAATTTATGGATATACTTTGTGTGTGCTACACATTTTATAAACTACCCCAATACATCTCAATTCCACCCTAGCTCAACCCAAACTACACTCCTGGGAATGCCTACATGTGACTCTCAGAAAAGTAGGTTCTCTCTTTTGGCGTGCCTGCTTTTTATTTTATAAGAGCCATGTTTTGCATGTAAAACATGCTGTATGTACAGAAATTGCATTGTAAAATTACCCACATAGTATAGGATACTGTTCTTGTTCTTTTCTCCTTTACCACAATGTCTGTTTTTCTGTCTGTTGTAGGACTCTTAATATATATGGCTACAGATTCCTAGGGTCCTGCTAATGGATTTATTTGGTCTGTATGTTAAAATGAGGAACTGTCCTGGCATGGGAGAGCTGGGTAAAAATGAAGTGGCAGAGATGGAGGGAGAGGACTCTAGGAGTCCTGAGGCATCATTAACATGAGAAATGGTAGAGGCAATTGGGGTCTGTGCTCCAGGGGCATAGCCACGGATGGGCCTGGGTGGGTTGCGGTGGCCAGAAATGCAAACAGGACTCTAGGAATTATTAGGAAAGGGATGGTGAATAAGACCGAAAATACTATAATGCCTTTGTATCGCTCCGTGGTGCATCCGCACCTTGAGTATTGCGTTCAGTTCTAGTCGCTGTATCTCAAAAAAGATATAGCTGAATTAGAAAAGGTTCAAAGAAGAGTGACCAAAATGATAAAGGGGATTAAACTCCTCTCGTATGAGGAAAGGCTGAAGAGGTTAGGGCTCCACAGCTTGGAAAAGAGACGGATGAGGGGAGATATGATTGAGGTCTATAAAATCCTGAGTGGTGTAGAATGAGTAGAAGTATATCGATTTTTTACTCGTTCCAAAAGTACAAAGACTAGGGGACACTCAAGGAAGTTACATGGAAATACGTTTAAAACAAATAGGAGGAAATATTTTTTCACTCAACAAATAGTTAAGCTCTGGAACTCTATGCCAGAGGATGTGGTAACTGTAGTTAATGTATCTGGGTTTAAAAAAGGTTTGGACAGATTCCTGGAGGAAAAGTCCATAGTCTGCTATTGAGACAGATATGGGAAGCAGCTGCTTGAGCTGGGATTTGTAGTATGGAGTGTTGCCACAATTTGGGTTTCTGCCAGGTACTTGTGACCTGGCTTGGCCACTGTTTGGAAAACAGGATACTGGGCTAGATGGACCATTGATCTGACCCAGTATGGCTACTCTTATGTTCTTATGCTAGAAGGGTGGAGGGGATGAGAGGCCAGGAGGGGGTGGCAAGGAAATGAATGAGAGAATAGTGATTATAGAGAGTAGAAATATGGTATTGGGAGTTAGAATAAAGATGAAAGAGAATGGAGGGCTGGGGATGGTTTGAGACGGGTGATGGGAGAGCTAGTAGGTGAGAGAAGATGGAAATTTTACAGGTGACTGAAAAGTAAAAAAGGAGGAGAAGGATGATAGAGGATGAAATTTGAGTTGACAGAGCAGAAAAGAAAAAAAGAGAGGGAAGAGCTAAAAAGGAACAATCAATATGTCAGAGGAGGTTAGTGAGGGAATAGTAGAAAAGGAAATACATTTCTGTTTTTCCTTTCTCCAGTGTACATGCTAAGTTTAATTTCTTGGGGTTCTCAGCTCAATTTTTGTCTAAATATTTTTATTTCTAATTTGTGATCCCTTGTTCTGTATTTGGTGAGGGTCTGTGGGTGTATTGATCAAGTCTCTACATTCTCAGATAAGTGAACTAGTCACTGTCTTGTTGTCTTTTTAAAAAAACATTTGTTGCAGAAGTGCATTTTTATGTAAAAGATAAAATAAGACATTGGATGCAAATGATAATTGGAAAGCTTCAGAACTAGAATAGCTGTGCGCTATAAGAGATCCAATAGTTAATTTTAGAGCCATATATGATGCCTCATTGTTGATGCAATAAATTGATTCATAGTTTGTTTGCTTAGTAAGCATTTTGATATGTTACCACACAGTATGCACTCCTATACCCTTTGTGGTGTGAAAGTAATGACAAATGGGGAAATTGGAGGGGAGGCAGAGAGGGGTTCAGGGAGGGGACCCCTCCTTTATTTTCTGACTTGGACTCTAGCAAGGCTAACATCAGTCCTGGCCCTTGCCCTATAGCTGGTGGGGATCTCCAGGTGTGGAGTTCATCCAAAGACGGCCAGAACTCCCTTCTCCCAAGCTCTGCAGTTGACGACAGCAACCTTGAGCCACTGACAACTAAATGCGCATGGGGTGCCGGCATCAGTGGCTTAGCGATGTTGCTGCGGCCTGCCAAGCTTGGTAAAAGGGAATTCTGGCCACCTTCAGAGAAAGTGTAATTTATATTTTGAGGTGGAGGTAGGGCGGGGCAGAGAAAATGTTTTGACCATCCACTTTGGGCTCAGAACCACCCAAAATTGACTGTCTGGGTTGGTATAAAGGGAGACCAGCAGTGGCAACACCTGGGCAGGAATAAGAAGAGTGGCTGTAGCATGGCGGTGAGGAATGAGGGAGGCAGTGGCTGAAGGCAGCAAGTAGGGCTTATGGGACATTAGACAGACTGAGTGGCTCTGGCTCCAATTGCTCCTCCTGCCTAATTGTTTCGGGTGCAGCTGAGTCAGAATCAGGGGAAGGGCATCACAGGCAGTACTTAAAGACAAGCCTCTTTATAGTTGGGCAACAACATGTTTCTAAATATCTAATTAGAAAGAGGAACATTTTCCTGCCATGCACGACCATTTTTATTTGACAACAGATAGGCATACGTTGTTCTACAGGCCTAAGTTTTTTTGTTGGTTGCTGCAAAATCTGGCTTACTGCCCAGTTAGAAATATGGGTCAATGCCATGGTAAGGAGAGAAGGAATTTAAAAACAGAGCATTCAGGGTAGAAGATAGTGGTCTGGAAGGGGAAATGGGGGGAGGGGGTGAGAGAGAACTGGATAACTTAGGGGCCCTTTTACTAAGCCGCATAAGTGTCTATGCACACCCAACGTGCGCCAAAATGGAGTTACCACACGGCTACCGTGTGGCTCTTGCGATAATTTCATTTTTGGCGCGCGTTCGATACGCGCGTCTGCAAAATAATTTTTATTTTTGGCCGTGAATATCGGACGCGCGCCAAGTGGCATTTGATGTGCGTAGGTCATTACTGCCCGGTTACCGTGTGAGACTTTACCACTAGGTCAATGGCTGGTGGTAAGGTCTCAGACCCAAAATGGACGCTTGGCAATTTTGATTTTGCTGCGCGTCCATTTTTGGCAAAAATTTTAAAAAGGCCTTTTTTTACAGGCACGCTGAAAAATGGATCTGCGCGTGCCCAAAACATGCGCCTACACTATCGTAGGCCATTTTTCAGCACACTTTAGTAAAAGGACCCCTTAAAAACTGAAGGAGGGAGCGAGGAAGAATTGGTGGATCTTGGACAGAACAAAAACACAAGAAAATTGATCGAGGGTGTGCAGGAGCAAAAGGGGAAATGGACTGGAAGACAGAAGGCAGAAAAGAAACAGGGAAAGCCTACTGAAAATTTCAGACTCCAACATTAAAAATTTTGGTGGAATGTGTATGTGCAAGAAAAATATAAAAAAAGAAAGAGAAAAGTGAAAACAGACAAGATAGGGAAAAAGTACTGCAGCAATGATTAACAATGAAAAAAAAAAAGGCAGTGACCGCTGAGAAACTCCTTATTTTCTGACAGGTAGATAGTGAAAAATTCAAAATAAGTCAGTGGAGCTGAGAAACTAAGGCTAAGCCACAACAGTGAAAATGGGGTGCATGCTAGTGTGCATTAAGGAGGTAAGGAGGTGCCAGGAACGGACATAGGGGTGAATTCTAAAAATGGTGCTCAAAATTCAGCCCCCTGGAAAAATTGGCGCTCAGCGCAGTTCTATAAAAAGCACATGTCCTTTATAAAATCTTGCATATGGTCTCCTCTCAAAGATTATATTCACTCATTATAATAATGGAATGGAAATGGGACTTGATATACTGCCTTTCTGTGGTATTTTGCAACTACATTCAAAGTGGTTTACATATATACAGGTACTTATTTTGTACCTGGGACAATGGAGGGTTAAGTGACTTGTCCAGAGTCACAAGGAGCTACAGTGGGAATTGAACCCAGTTTTGCAGGATCAAGGTCTGCTATGCTAACCACTAGGCTACTCCTCCATTCCTCAATAGTATAGGTCTACCATTAATATACACAATATAATATGACACCTTTTCTTATGCATAATAATATGTATTATATTGTATTGCACTTGTTTGTTTGTTTGTCAGTTTGTTTTTCTTCCATGAAAATTCAATAAAAAATATTTTAAAAAACCAATATAAAATCTTGCATCACTTCCCACACCTAAATGTAGGCGCCAGACTTATGCCTGCTGAAACCTAGTGTAAATGCTAGTGCCCAAGTTAGGCAGTATTTTGTAACATGGGTAACTGTTTTGGAACACCCCTGGCATTCCCATGCCCTCTCCCATGACTGTCTCCTTTAGAGTTATGTCCTAAGGGAGTTAGGCACCTGGGGCTGATATTCAGCTCATGGGACGCAGGCCAGTTATGTCCTGAGGTTGGCACTAAGTTTGGAATGATTCAAGATGTTTGATGGATGACCGTGGGAGACCTGCATGGGTAGTCCAGGTGCGCAGTAACGGTAGCATGTAAAATGGTTTCCTGATCTAAAATGTTAAAAAAAATCTCGTACAGCTCTAAATTGATGAGGAACTCATTTTCAAAGCTCTATGGAACTTTGTAAGTCTAAGTGCTTTGAAAATATGCCTCTCAAAGTTCATAGAAACAGTGAATGACTATTAGAGAAATGTGCTGATTGAAAGAGAGATGGCTATCATTGCGATATAATTTGTACCGTTATAAAACACTATTCCATTGACTGTACTCCTTCCACCTGGTCTCTGAGGTACCTATTATATCTGCCTTTTCATTTAGTGCTATATACTCCAACTCTTCCACCTTATTTTTTAGGCTTCTAGCATTTGTATATAGACACTTCAAATTGTGTTTTTTCCTAGCATCTATAAGCTGCTTTAAGTTGACAGGGGATAATTTGCATCCTTTACTCTGTTCTCCCATTAAACACTCCTGGATTTCTTTCATCATTATTGAAACCTCTCTATTTGGATTCCCTAAAATGTCCTGTTTCAATAGTATCCTTCAAGGATACTGCACACCGAACCATGTGCTCCTGGGCGACTGTCTGCTCCCCCCTCCCCCCAATATTAGTTTAAAAGCTTCTCTAAGTTAATGCCAGCAGCCTAGTTCCATCACGGTTAAGGTGGAGTCCATCCTTTTGGAACAGGCTCCCCCCTTCCCCAGAATATTGTCCAACACCTAAGAAATTTAAATCCCTCATCCCTGCCCTATTGTCTCAACCACACATTGAGACTGGGATCTGCACGTGGAATTGGGAGCATTTCTGAAAATGCTACCCTGGAGGATCTGAATTTCAGCTTTCTACCTAAGAGCCTAAATTTGGCTTCCAGGGCCTCCCTCCCACATTTTCCTATGTCATTGGTACCCACATGTACCAAGACAGTAGGCTTCTTCCCAGCACTACCTAAAAGCTTATCTAGGTGACGTGTGAGATCCGCCGCCTTCACACCAGGCAGGCAAGTGATCAGGCGATCCTCACGCCCTCCCACCACCCAGCTATCTACCTGCCTAATGATTGAATCACCAACTACAACAGCTGTCCTAACCCTTCTCTCCTGGTCAGAAGCTCCTGGAGACACATCCTCAGTGCATGTGGATATTGCATCCCCTGGTTGGCAGGCTCTGGCTACAGCATTACTTCCTATTTCACCAGGGTGTTGATCTCTTTCTAGGAGACCTCCCTCCTCAAAGACAGCACAGGGGCTGCCAGACTGGAAATGGGATTTCTCTAGAACGTCCCTTTAGGCCAGACATTGTCAAAGAAGGGAGAGGGGGAGGTATTGTGGATTTAGCTCATACCTTTTCAGTTATAGCTAATGGTGATATACGTTCAGGAGGATAAATAATGGCTAGAGCAGTGGGCTAAGTACATGAGGAACTGGGTTCAGTTCCCATTGTTGCTCCTTGTGGCCTTGGTAAGTCACTTAAACCTCTTTTGCCCCAAGTACAAAAACATAGGGGTCATTACGCTAAGGTGCGCTGAAAAATGGCCTGCGGAAGTGTAGACTCAGGTTTTGGGTGCACGCAGGTGCATTTTTTCAGCACACCAGTAAAATAGGCCTTTTTAAAATTTTTGCCGAAAATGGACATGCGGCAAAATCAAAATTGGCGCACGTCCATTTTAGGTCTGAGATCTTAGCCCCAGCCATTGACCTAGTGGTAAAGTCTTCTGCAGTAACTGGGCGGTAATGACCTACATGCGTCAAATGCCACTTAGCACACGTCCAATATGCGTGTCCGAAAATAGAAATTATTTTTCGGATGCACGTATCAGACGCAGGCCAAAAATGAAATTACCACAAGAGCCAGGCGGTAGCCGGGCGGTAACTCCATTTTGGCGTGCATTGGGTGCGCATAGATGCTTACGCGGCTTAGTAAAAGGGCCCCTTAGATTGTGAACCAGCTAGGGAAAGAGAAAGTACCTGCATAGAATACATGTAAAATGCTTTGGTTGTACCACAGATATATCAAAGCCATGTCTCTTTATAGTAGGTATTTTCATGCTCTCAAGAGAACTTACAGTCAAAGTTGCTGTCCTCCTAGACACAATGAAGTGGAGGGGGAGCAGTGTTATGTTCAGTTAAAAAAATTAATAAATAAACAAATGTATTCATGAACATTGTATTTATTTTTGGAGCAACACAGACTCATTTGAAACATCCTAATCTGGGTTATCGATCACAGTTAAGACGGACTTTCATTCTGTTTCCCTCAATCACTCTGTTAATTTACAGGGGAAGGGAAATAAAGGTTGGTTTGTTTTAACCTTGGACAAGTGGGGGCACTGAAGACAGATTTACTTACCTGGATTGCTTTCTGCTCTGAAATGTTGCTGACAACAGCAGAGGTAAAGGGGCTACAGTTGGATCACTTACCTATGTTTTGAAGAACTGTCTATTGTACTCCTGGGAAGCTGTATTTTATGGTTCATTGGAAAAATTAAAAAAATGTAATATGTAAAAAGTAAAGCTGTTGAACTTCGCTACTGCGTAACGCATGTAAACTAATGATCTAGTTAAAATCCCCAGTGCCCCATTACAAATGTGGGTTTACATTTGTCGTTATGGTTTTAGGAAGAAGTTTCCGGCAACAGCTTCAATTAAACCTCTTCTATTTAATATTCATACTTCCAAACCACATAATTCTTTTGTACTGTCACACTGAGTGCTATGTTAAAACCAACAACAATGGCAGATTACTAAATGTATTCTTTCACGGAGTCAATAAGCATTTAATTCTGAGGAAACCGCTGTGGGGAGGGTTTATGCTCCACTAGTAACATGGGAGATCTTTCCAGTATGTGACATTGGTGCATGAAGGGGCTAAAACTCTTGTTTCCAGACCGACTTTTGCTAGAAAGGTTAATTAGATATTTATGGAAATCTGAAAGGGATGCAAAGGACAGCGTGCAATACCTTTTGTTCACCGTAAAGTAGCATTGATTGCTGGCATGTCCACTTCAGACCCCTACATAGAATGAAAATTGGTTGACACCACCCCAGCCAACTCTTATTCAAACATGAAAGAAAAATCTCGTTAGCATTTTGTTGTTAATTGCTAAAGGTATTAGACCACCAGAATCGGCTTAAACCCATATCTGCTAACGGAATAGAACTGCAGTTAAAGGGATGATATTTCTGTGTGGCAGCTACAAAATGTTTGAGAAGTGTGATGAAACTTGCAAGTTAATATTTTAATGCAATTAATTTTTGCCGAATGAATACAGTAGATGATAGCAGAGTAATTCTGCTGCAAGAATACACGGTCACTGAGCCATGAACGGAGGGAACATAACAGACACTGAGAAGATACACAAAGCTATGTCACATATTTCCAGATATTTGGTCAAGAGATTTCATGTGTGTACAGTAGAGGACATTCACTTCTTTTGGAAACATACAGGTAAAAAAGCTTATTGTGCAAATCTCTGCAATACGCATATCAAATTAATCCAGAGAACATATTTCAACCTGAGGTATTTGTTTTAAATAGGAGTGAAAGGAATATGGGGGAGGGAATATGAAAGAAATCAAGATCCTTGGAACACTGTTTTCTTGTATCAACCCAATCCTTGGGACACACCAAGCCTGTTAGGTTTTCAGGATACTCACAATGAATATTGTAATAGGAGGGGAGGCTCTCAAAGAACAAAGCATTTCCTGGACAAATAACTCTCTAGGCTATCTCAGAATCAGGGGAAGATCTGGCATGGCCCCAGGAAGTTTGCAGCAGTCAGTAGCTCCGCCCAAGGGCAAGCATCAGTTTATAGACAAGACGACGAGTATAGAGGAGGTCGAGCAATGAATGTCTCTTCATGTCCAGTGTACAATGCTGCATATGTCTAGTAAGCTCTTTCAGCAGGGACTGTCTTTCTTCTATGTTTGTGCAGCGCTGCGTACGCCTTGTAGCGCTATAGAAATGCTAAATAGTAGTAGTAGTAGCGCCATAGCAATGATAAGTAGTAGTAGTAGTAGTAGTTTTCCTCGGTTACCAGTATGCATTAGAACCAAAGAGAGGCTGGAAAGGGGTGGGGCAACTCGTACCATGGGAAAAAGCCTTCAGGGAAGAAGAAAGGGAGGCTAGTAGCACCATTCCTGAGCAGTTGGAGGAAAGTATGGAAGTCATGGAGGAATGGGAGCTATGCCCTGAGGAACAAATGTAGGTTGCAACAGAGTAGTGATGATCCTTGGTTGGCTGCCACCCAGGGCGGATCACTGCTGCGCACCCCCCCCCCTACCGGGTGCAGCAGCGTCTGTCCGTCCCCCGGGTGCAGCACGACACCCTCTCAGCGCATCACCCCCCCATGCATATCACCCAAGCCCCCCCAGGTACATTCTTACCTGCTGGGAGCAACCGCGCGGCTGTCAGCTCCGCTGGTTCCCTGCTCCCTCTATCCCGGAACAGGAAGTAAGCACTATTCTATAAATGGTGCCCAACTCGGAGTGCTGTTTATAGAATAGCAATCAGCACTAATTTTTTTTCAGTGCCCAAATTTGGGTGTCATTTGCTGAATCTAGTCCCAATCGTGCATGTAAAGTAGAATAATAACACTTATGTGAGTGATTGGCGCCACTAATTGGCAATTACACATATAAGTACTAGGCTCTAATCTTTAACATATGCACCAGTATCACTAAGGGCCAGATTCTATATATGGCGCCTAAAAAATACCCATGGAACTAAGCGTATTCTATAAAATTTAGACATGGAGGGGCATTTTTGAAAGGGACGTCCAAGTTTCGATTTGGACATCCTTGCAAAGCATCCCAATCCACCAATCCAAGGGCGGGGAAACCCATATTTTCGAAACAAGATGGACGCCCATCTTTCATTTTGAAAATACTGTCAGGGACATCCAAATCCTTCAATTTGGTCGTTCTTAGAGATGGACATCCCTAGACATGGACGTTTCTGATTTTCAGTGATTTTCGAAACCAAAGACGTCCATGTCAGAAACGACCAAATGCAAGCCATTTGGTCATGGGAGGAGCCAGCATTCGTAGTGCACTGGTCCCCCTGACATGCCAGGACACCAACCAGGCACCCTAGGGGGCACTGCAGTGGACTTCATAAATTGCTCCCAGGAACATAGTTCCCTTACCTTGTGTGCTGAGCCCCCCAACCCCCCCCCCAAAACCCACTACCCCCAACTGTACACCACTACCATAGCCCTTACGGGTGAAGGAGGGCACCTAGATGTGGGTACAATGGGTTTGTGGTGGGTTTTGGAGGGCTCACTGTTTCCTCCACAAACATAACAGGTAGGGGGCATGGGGGTGGGTCCGCCTGTCTGAAGTGCACTCACCCACTAAAACTGCTCCAGGGACCTGCTTACTACTGTCATGGACCTGAGTATGACATCTGAGGCTAGCACGAAATATTTTTAAGCATGTTTTTTGAGGGTGGGAGGGGGTTAGTAACTACTGGGGGAGTAACGAGAGGTCATCCCCGATTCTCTCTGGTGGTCATCTGGTCAGTTCGGGCACCTTTTTGTGCCTTAATCGTAAGAAAAACAGGTCCACGTGAAAACGTCCAAGTGTTCGTCAGGGACGTCCTTGTTTTTTTTTTATTCTGGGTCAAGGACGTCCAAGTGTTAGGTATGCCCAAGTCCTGCCTTTGCTATGCCTACGACACGCCCCCTTGAACTTTGGCCGTCCCTGCGACAGAGTGCAGTTGGGGATGTCCAAAATCGGCGTTCGATTATACCGATTTGGACGTTTCTGAAAGAAGGACGTCCATCTTCCGATTTATGTCAAAAGATGGGCGTCCTCTTTCGAAAATGAGCCCAATGGTGTATAGAATATGCTTAGTCAATACCGTAGCGCCTAAATCTACATACGTCCATTTATACCAATAAAAACCTGGTGTAAATCCGTGCACGTAGATTTAGGCGCACTGACCCGTATTCTGTAATTACGCATGGAAATTTTAGAATGCCCACAAAACCCCCATAAATACGCTCATAAACACACCCCTTTTAAGATACATGTGTATGTGTTTATTTTGAACTGCGCGCTTTGCAATTTAGGTGCAGTTCTTTATAGAATACACAGCGATTTCCGCACATAAATTGGCATTATTGCTTGTTAAATGCTGTTAAAATGCTGATTACCTTGTTCCACCAATTACGCACGTATCTCTGTGCGGAACCTAGGCACCATATATAGAATCCAGGAGTTAATGCATAAATGCGAGGGGGGCCTAAGCTTGGGTGAAGCATGGGTGGATCATGGGTGTGTTTCTGAGATACACATGTAACATTGAATACTATAAGTTACACAATTAGGCGCCAACAGTTCCAACTGCCATTGACTTAGCATAACTGTTGGCAACTAACTGTAGGCACATGAACGCCCACTTACATTAGTTTTAGTGTTCTATAGCAGAATCTTGGCACCAAGAACGCCTTGAGTGAATTCCTTCAAAAAGGTGGTAAATAAATCCTAATAAATAAATAAATAAAGACGCCGTCAAATAATTGGCACTACATGCATAGTATTGGGGGCGCCTAAATCTTGGTGCCAATTTATAGAATTATCACCTTAGTGACAGTTGTCATTTTAGTTAGTTTTATTACATTTTCTCTTTCACTCCGTTAACCTTTAGTTTCAGTTTCAAAGCATAAGTTTAGGGTGAAACATAAATAGAGTTGAGTCATAACCAGTGACTAGAAGGAAGGGTTTCCCTTGTATATAGGTTTTTGTTATTATGGGAAGGAATTTTAGTCCACTCCTCCTAACTGAAGAAAAGAGAGAGAAGCATAGCAAAGGGCATCCCAACCTGAGAGATCCAGCTGCCAACAAGGAGAAAAGTGCTTGTATGGCCCTACCATATATTAATAAAAGCTCAACATGTTTCGGCAACAAATTGCCTGCATCAGGGGCATGCTCGATCTTTTATCATAAGGATATATAACACACCTTAAAACAAAATACTTAGGATATAATGGTTGCTGACACTGGGCTTGTTGAGACCAGTATGAGTTACTCTAAAAACGTCTCTCAGCAACTTTTATACCTTAACCCCCGAATTCTATAAAAAGCGCTAAAAATTGCACATGCTCCCAATTTGCTTGTGTAATTTAATTGAATAACAATTCAATTAGCGATGACAATTGAGATCTTAAGCAATAATTGGTGATAATTGGATTTAATTAAAATTAAAGCATGTAATTTTAAGCACGGATTCTACATGTAAATTTTATGCACAGGTCCAAAAAGGGGGCATGGTCAGGGGTGGATGAGGGGCATTCCTTTAATTTACGCATGCCGTTTTACAATAAAGTGGATCTGTAGCTAATTTAGGCAGGGGGATTTATACCAAGGTTTTGTTGGTGTAAATGGTCACACCTAAATACATAGTAGCATAGTAGATGACGGCAGAAAAAAGACCTGCACGGTCCATCCAGTCTGCCCAGCAAGATAAACTCATATGTGCTACTTTTTGTGTATATCTGACCTTGATTTGCATCTGCCATTTTCAGGGCACAGACCGTAGAAGTCTGCCCAGCACTAGCCCCGCCTACCAACCACCACCGGCTCTGCCACCCAATCTCGGCTAAGCTTCTGAGGATCCATTCCTAAATGTAATCACAGTTCCCGGTGCTAAGCGCTATTCTATAAACAGTGCCTAACTTTTAAGCACCGTCCATAGAATAGCACTAAGCGCCATCTTTTTATGCACTCATTTTTTTAGGTGCTGTTTATAGAATTCAGTCCTCAGTGTCTTGTTTATAGTGTGTTACATGTCCTTATGATAAAATATCAAGGGGTCTTTTACTAAGGTGCACCGAAAAATGGCCTGTGATGTTGTAGGCGCATGTATTGGATGCGCGCGGGTCCATTTTTTTGGCCTAAAATAGATTTGCAGCAAAATAAAAATTGGCACGCGTTCATTTTGGACCCGAGACTTTACCACCACCCATTGGCTTACTGGCAGTGCCGTAGCGAGGGTGGCTGACATCTGGGGCGGGTCGCCGCTGCGCCCCCCCCCCCCCCGGGTGTAGCATGGCGCACCCCCCCAGAGCGCATTCTTACTGCCATATGAAGGCGGGGGCGGGCGGGAACGCCGATCCGCCCGGAGTGCACGTTGCTGGGAGCTGCGTTGGCTTCGCTGGTTCCCTGCTCTCTCTGCCCCGGAACAGGAAGTAACCTGTTCCGGGGCAGAGGGAGCAGGGAACCAGTGGAGCCGACACCCCCCCAGCGGCGTGCACCCAGGGCGGACCGCCCCACCGCCCCCCCTTCCTACGCCACTGCATAGTGGTAAGGTCTCACGCGTTAACCGGGTGGTAATCATCAGCGCTCATACACTGCCAATTACCACCCGGTTAACGACATAGGCAAAAAAAAAAAATTAGTTTCTGCCACGCGTATCGGACACGTGTAAAAAAAGGAATTACTGCCCGGGGCATGCGGTAGCCGGGCGGTAGTTCCAAATTGACGCATGTCGGATGTGCATAGGTGCCTACGTGCCTTAGTAAAAGGGCCCCCAAGTGTGCCCCTGAAGCACATAGTTTGTTGCTGAAAAATTTGGGCTTTTATTTAACGCATGATAGGACCATATAAGCACTTTTTTAACTTAATGTTGCTTGGAACAAACTTATTCAGCACTTAACCAGCAATGGGGTACTGCATAAAGTGAGCCTTTTACAAAGGTGCGCTGGTGTTTTTAGCGTGCACCAAAAATAAGCATGCGCTAAATGCTAGAGACACCCATATATTCCTGTGGGCATCTCTAACATTTAGCGCATGCTAAAAATGCTACCGCGCCTTTGTAAAAGACACCCAAAGATAAGATGAACTTTTATGCAGTCCTGTTTGTGCGATCACCTTGCTGGTTAAGTGCTGAATGTCGGCACTTAACCAGCCATGTGCTGACTCCGCCCTGGAACACTCCCAAAATAGCCAGTTTTCATTTTGGTGCTAACCAGTTATCTTCAGCAGCACGAACTGGTTACGTGCCGCTGAAAATCAGAGGTTAGCCAGCCAGAAGCCATTTCTGGTTGGTTAAATCACTTTGAATATTGACCTCTGCAGGATTACTCAGTGTAATAGGCACAAATTCTCACAAATTTCAATAAACGTTTTCTCATCTGAGGCTTTTCCTCTGGGGTCTCTGTCTCCAGATAGTTTAGTTTTACGCATTTTATGACAGTATGTGAAGTATGATCTCACTCTCTCAACTGTACTTTGTAAGATGTTATATATATAAGCGACCTATCAAAATGTGCTTGAAAATTCTTCTTAATCAAGCCCGTGGCACCCAGAACAATGGGAAATATTTCTTTATCTTTCTGCCACATTTTCCTAGTCTTAGACTGCATTTCCTGATACTGAGGATCTTCTCTCTTTCTCTCCACACAATTCACAGAATAACCACTTGGCACTGACACCTCTATTATCAATGCAGTTCTTTTGTTTTTCTCCTTCACCACTATGTCCGTTTTTCTTCCATTCTGCTTTTTATCAGTCTGAATAAAAAACGGAATGGAAGGAACTCTCTTTATGCAGATCTCCCCCTCCACTCTCTCAAACAACTGCAACTGGTTCAATCAACTGCAGTTAAACTCCTACACAATGCTCACAAGTTCAATCATGTTACCCCCTTGCTCCGCACGGAACACTGGCTTCCCATCTCTGCTTGTATTACATTTAAAATCCTCCTTCTGGTCTACAAATCTAGACTCCCTTCCACCCCTTCCTACCTTAACTACCTCCTCATTCCCTACCCTTCTGTTGCTTTTGCTTTGCCGACCACAGCCTTCTTTCCATCCTGCCATCTTCATTTATATGACTTCCACCACCCACGTCTCCACCTTTAGTTACCTGAGCCCTAAAATTTGGAACGACCTCCCCCTACATGTCAGAAACCAATCCTCTCATTCTGCTTTCAAGCAAGCCCTGAAAACCCACCTTTTTTCTGTCTCCTTTTCTGGTACCACATAGCCACTCTTTTTCCCGTTCTCTTTTCTTCAATTTTTAGTTTGCGGCCTGTAAACCGCTTTATGCCTATGTGTAGGCCCGAGCGGTATATCAAATGTGATGAAATAAATAAATCAATAAATCATAACCTTTTCATTCTCCATAATTCTCTTTGGGTTGTGATCCAAGTGCTTTCCCAGTACAGCAATGGATAAGCCGTGCCACCTTGGTGTACCTTTCTGTTTAGAAATTTTCTGCCATCAGAATTTGTTACCAGCAATGAGTTGAATACTGTAACTGTTGTTGACTCTTTCTTACAGAATCTGCAGATGTCTATTGTGCCAGTTTTTTCTTTACTTGCTGTGGAGGAGTAGCCTAATGGTTAGTGCAGCGGGGAACCATGAGAACTGGGTTTGATTCCCACTTCTCCTCATGACTGTGGGCAAGTCACTTAACCCTTCATTGCCCCAAGTACAAAACAAGTACCTGTATATAATATGTAAACCGCTTTGATTGTAACGAAAGGAAAGCAGTATATCAACTCCTACCCCCTTTCTCCTGTTAACCTTTTTGTCTGTAATCCACTGTCCTGAGCTGCAACCATCAATTTCTCATCCTTAAGCTTTAATTCACCTCTCTTTAACCATTCATGAGTCTGATTTTGAGCAATGAATGGTTTCTGGTGTTAACAGTTTGTATTTCCCACTCTAGCCACCTACCTAGGGCTAACCCTGCGGCCACTTAGAGGGTCTTTTCCCAGCACAACTCAGGTCTGCCTATACCTGGGCATGTGCTCTATACTAGCACCCTCCTCCCACCGACTGGGTCCCAACCACCTCTGAGCAAGCCTTCCACTCTCCAGGTATTCCCTGGTGATTTCTAGTGCACTGGGGCCACACCCACTGACCCCACAGTTCCTAGAAAGCACCCACAAACCTAAAAATATAAACCACCAGGATTCTTAGTCAGTCCAGATAAACAGGCAATAAACTAAAGAAGGTTTATTGTCATGAAAAATTAGAACAGTGAAACAGAAAAGGTGCAATCAGCAAACAATAACAGGTAACTGAATAAGGATCAGTTGTAAAAATATCTAAACATTTTATCACAACCTGAATAATGCCTGGGAAGTACAGGAAATATAGCTGCTCACAGGTTACAGAATATAACTGCTCAAAGGGTCTCAGTAAAGAGGTCTTTCCAGGCTGAATTTGAACTTTTGGGCCAATCAGAACAACATTTTTTAAAAGTAGCTGGGCACACCACTGCAGGTTACTTCTCTGTGTTAAACTAAAGAGGGAACAGTCATTTCTCTGTAACAGCTTTAAACATAAAACATGCACCACCTGCTGGCCAAACTAGAGAAATACACTTTATGAAATATTCTTATAATCCATATGCTGGAAAATTTACCATTTCGTCACACTGATTTAATTTCTTGAAGAGATTTGTCTCTTCTTTTGCAAACTCTGTTGCTTAGGGTGGAGTTTTGATATTGTATTAGAAATACAGGATACATAAAAAGCTTTGCATGAGTTATGCAATTTGTAATGCACAAGTTTGTTTGTTTTTTTTTCCCTTTTATTTAATCAGTACTGCGGACTTTGCTATGTGGCGCATACATCATATGAAACCCAATTCTGCAACAGTCATCTTGGCCAGTTCTTCTCAACCTAGTCCTCAGGGCACACCCAGCCGGGTCAGGTTTTCAGGATATCTGCAATGAATATGCATTACAGAGATTGGCATACTGAGGAGGTAGTGTATGCAGATCCTTCTCATGCATATTTATTGTGGATATCCTGAAAAACACAACTGTTTAGTTGTGCCCTGAGGACTGGGCTTAGAAGCATCGATCTAGGCAGGAAAAGGGACATCCAGAATATGATGTTTACAGTGACTTTTGTAAAATATGCATAAAGTCATCAGATAAACAAGTGTGCTTGGTGGCCCATGCAGCAGGAATATTTTACACAAAAAAAACACATTTAAAAAAACAGCATCATTACTCAGGGCTTTGCACATGTAGGAAAGGCCACTTATTCATAAAGGGGGGATTCTGTAACTGGTGCTCAAATTTCAGTGCCAGAAAAAATTGTGGCACTGTGATTCTATAAAGGATTTGCACCTTTTATAAAATCTTGCTTAGCGCTGATTCCTTTGCCTAACTTTGGGTGCCAGAGTTATGTGTGCTGAAACCTGGTGTAAATGCTGGCACTCGAGTTAGGCACGCTGAGGTAGTATTCTGTAACAACATGTGTAACTTTTTAGAACACCCCTGACACACCCATGCCCCTCCCATGACCACGCACCTTTATGAGTTGTGCGCTATTAGAGGTAGGTGCCATGGTTTATAGAATGGCGTACAGCTAGATGCATGCGCAAATTTTAATGAGTGCCAGTTAACATTAATTGGTTGTTAACACCCAATTATTGACTAATTGGTTCATTAGCCAATTAATTTGTTTTGTGCATCTCGGGATCATGCCCAACTTTGCAAAACAAATCAAAGTAGAGCAAAAACAGTGAATCTGGCCACAGATGAGACAGCAAAACAGAGTCAAGGATTGGAGGAAGCAGATTTTATTTGGAACCGACACGGCCCGTGTTTCAGCAAATGCCTGTGTTAGGGGTCAAATTGTCGTTCCAGTAGAGCAAAAGAAAGTTTCCTAATTTTCAAGTCCACGGTAACAGTATTAGAGTATCCAATGTACAGTTTCCTGTGTCCTATAGTGCAAACCAGCACTGCAGAAACAAACATGGAAAAAGTGATATAGCAAGCACATGGAATACAATCGAGTAGAATTGGCTGTTAAAGAGAATTTTGCCTGTCACATTTCTGAGAGAGAGAGGAGTTGTGTAGATGCCCAGTGTCATGTGGCGAGCCAAGAAATTAATCAGGCTGTGAGATCTGCCAACCAAGATGCTTTGGTGACTTCATCAAGGGCTGTCAGCTATTAAAGAGAAACTTGCTCAGCAGCTGAGAGATGCAACTGGACTTACCCTGTGTATTGAGCTGATGTCCTCACCTTGATTGAGGAAAGCACCCTACTGGTTTTTTACGTTTCAATCTCATGTCCTGCTTGGACTATTAGCCCCTGACGCAGCCCTTGTGGGCGAAACACAGTCTGTGTCGGGCTAATCTCTGAAAATAAAGTTTTGAACCATATCACTGATTGATCTGCTTTGTTTATCTCCACGTTGGATTTTGCAGATCGCTTGCCATCTTGTTTCATTGGATACTCTAATGCTTTTACTGTGGACTTGAAAATTAGGAAGGTTTTTTGTTTTCTTCTACTGGAATGACAACACCCCTGAAGCAGGCATTTGCCGAAACACGAGCCATGTTGGGTCTAAATAAAATCTGCTTTCTCTGATCCTTGATTCCATTTCGTTGTCTCATCTGTGGCCAACTTCACTGTTTTTGCTATACAGCTGGTTTGTGTCATCCTTTACCTCTGGTCTGCTGTTACTCAAATCAAGATGTCATGTATAAAATCTGGGGTGGAGTGTGAAGCTTTTGCTACTTGTACATGTAAGTGCTGGATTTTGCAAAATTTCATGTCCAAATGGAGGCAAATAGGGAGCCAAGCTTCAAAACCACCGGAACTCCAGCCTCCCCCCATGTTGGTGTCCATGGGGGGTATGGGGGCTTGGGTAGTCACTCGGCCACAAGGGCCTTGCCTTTGGGTGGGGTCTGGGGGGCCTTGGAATGTTTGACAGGTCTGAGCTTTTTTTTTTATCAACGCTATTAACGCACCTAAATTTGCATGTTATTAGCATTGATCATTGTGGAGTTAATTCCTAGTGCTGTTCCAACACTATTTTTACTGTGCTGTTTCAGAACAGCGTGGAGAATTGATAATCGGGTCCATAACAGATAGCTGGCTGCATAAACCCAGATATTCAATGCTAGTGACGACATGACCCAGTATTAAATATACAGAATAAAATTATCGGCAGCTAAATAACTGCTACTGCCACTGGCTGAATATCTACTCCCTCTAATTAGTCTACATATACCTAGCGAAGTACATACTCTTTGGTAAATAAGCACTCATCTCCCATATTACTCTGCTGTGTCCTGGCCAAATTCTGTTACGTACAAATGCACTTTTCAAATATCTCTATCTGCAACATGAACCTAAGCACCATCCCTCAAATTCCCTGAATGTTACCCAAATTTGCATGCAATCCTGAGATCTGCATGCAAAAAAATAGTTAACGAGCCATTAGCGATCAATAATTGGCTGCTAACAATCAATTATTGACGTGAATTGGCACTAATTTGGATTTGCATTTGGATCTTGCTGTGCATGGTTCTATAATAATCCGCGCCCAAATCCTCTCGTGCACAACCCAAAAGGGAGCATCACCATGGGAGGGGCATGGTTGGGTCAAGGGCATTCCAAAGAATTACGTGCAGTGTTACAGAATTTCGGGAATGTGCTTGCAATTTGCACAGCAAGATTTCCACCAGAGTTCAGCTGACGTAAGTCCTGACACCTAAAGCTGGGCATGAGAATCTCTGCTAGGTGGTCATCCTGGAGTGCCGTTATAGAATCGTACTGAGCGTTGATTTTTCCTAACAGAGTAACATAGTAGATGGTGGCATATAAAGACCTGAATGGTCCATCCAGTCTGCCCAACAATACAAACTCATTACATATGGTATAAAGTGTTACATCATTTGTATACCTGTTCTTGATTTATCCTTGCCATTTTTAGGGCATAGACCATAAAGGTCTGTCTGGCACTGACCTTGTTCTAAAATTTCTGAAGTTGTTGCCAAAGTGCCCAAAACGTTCCACTCCAGCCCATCCATATCTGTTTAGCCTCCATCAGGGCACAGACCATAGAAGTCAGCCCAGCACCAGTTTTCCTACCTAAGCTTCTTTGGATCTGCTCCTACTAAATAGGATTCCTTTGTGTTTGTCCCACACATTTTTGAATTCCGTTACTGTTTTCATCTCCACCACCTCCCATGGGAGGGCATTCCAGGTATCTACCACCCTCTCAGTGAAAAAAATACTTCCTGATATTATACCTGAGTCTGCCCCCTTTCAATTTCAATTCATGCCCTCTAGTTCTACCACCTTCCCGTCTGTGGAAAAGGTTGTTTGCAAATGAATACCTTTCAAATATTTGAATGTCTGTATCATATCACCCCTGTTTTTTCTTTCCTCCAGTGTATACGTGTTTAGGTCAGCAATTCTCTCCATGTATGTCTTGCTGCCTAAACCCCCTACCATTTTAGTTGCTTTTCTCTGAACTGCTTCAAGTCTTTTTACATCCTTAGCAAGATAAGGCCTCCAAAACTGAACACTATACTCCAAGTGAGGCCTCACCAACGACCTGTATTTTTCGGCACCATTTACTGAATCTATCTCTATATGCAATGTGCATCAAGGACTAGATGTGCTATGTACAGCAAATTTGTGCTTCTGTTCCCCTAGGAATTCATCCTAAAGGAAATTGAAGTTAATGCAAATAAGACGCAGTTACATAAACAAGTCCAATTAACCTCTGTTGATTGTATATTAATCTAGAGTAAGTAGACATGCCTCAGTATAAAGTATTTCTGTGTAGCAATCTGTTTACTGTATGGTGCACATTAGATCTCTAAGATGAACCTACTGAACAAGACATTCAGGTGAATGTCCACAGCAACATTTTTGTGCAGGCTTGGTTTATGAAGGGTCATATGCTTTTGGTGGTGAGTGTTTTAAGGGTGGAGTAAAATGCTCAGGCAGGGTAGAGGGGTTCTGGCAGTTTCACTAATGGTTCTCCTCTATGACGTAGCTACGTGGGGCCATGGGGGCCTGGGCCCCCGTAGATTTGGCCCTGGACCCCCCCTCCCGCTGCAAACCCTCCCCTGCCGCCGCCGTCACCTACCTTTGGTGGCGGGGGACCCCAATCCCCGCCAACCGAAGTCCTCTTCTTCCCACGCAAGGCTTCATTCTGTTTCTGACATCCTGCATGTTGTACGTGCAGGACGTCAGACTCACAGAAACTGAACGAAGTCTTGCAGATCAGCCAGCCACTGGTAGATGTCATCGTATATCCAGGCTGTAGTACTGTTGCTGGGCAGTAATGGTCTCTCTCTGTTGCTACCTGCAATGATACCTCTGTTATGATCCAAGATGGCGCCTCTGCCTTCTAGCACTGCTAGAAGACAGATTCACCATTGCAGGCAGAAATAGAGACAGACTGCTGCTGCCTGGCAACAGTGCCCAGCGCAGCTACACCTGGGTAGGTTCCAATGAGTGTGGAGGGGGTTGGGGGATGGGAGAGGATAGGGTCTGGGTGGCTGCCATTGTTGTATTTGGGACACGGATTGGAGGGGCAGACGAGGTCAGGACTGAATGGGGTGGTTCAGGAGGGGAATTAGTACTCTTGGTGTGGAGAATGGATGGGGCTTTGAACTTGCTGGGCGGTGAGGGGGTCCATAGGTTTGGGGGTGCATCATCACAGCTTTCAAGGTTCTGGGGGATCTGGATGGATTGGGTTCAGTAAATGCCCTGTGCGGTTCATGAAGATCAGATGCTGGGTATGTTGCTTGCATATACCTCACAAGCTTTGCACATACCCTGTGTTATGTTGTGCAGTTGACACAGGTGCAACATATGTGCCTATGGGGCTCATTTTCAAAGCACTTAGACTTACAAAGTTATATAGGTTACTGTGGAACTTTGTAAGTCTAAGTGCTTTGAAAATATGCTTCTATATGTCCTGTTATAAAATTACCCTCAGTATGTGGCTGACTCAGAAATAACACAGAAAAAATAAGAGATAGTCTAGCAGAAATGGTGATTCAAAAACAGTATCTGACTTCAATAAATCATAGAGGGGCCCTTTTACTAAAGGGTTGCAGCGTAGCAACCCGGAACTACCACCAGCCCAATGCAGCCTCCGACAGTAGTTCTGCCTCGAGCGCACACCATTTCCGGCGCAATGAAAAATATTTCTGTAATTTTTACCACAGCGCTAAATCAGCAATAATCAGCACTGCCCGGTTACCACCAAGTTATCGCAGTAGCCCTTACCGCGGTAGGTGCTCCCCACCACATGGCCACACAGTAAGATTAATCTTACCGCTTGGCCATTTTCTTAGGGGCTTTTTACCTGCTGCGGGAAAAAGGGCCCTGGCGGGTGGAAAAAATGGTCTCCGTCACTACCGTAGGACCCTTTTACAGCAGCTTGGTAAAAGGATCCCAGAGTGAATTATAAGGAGAAGTGTGGAAGAGGAGGTAAAGCCAGACCTAGAGTGGGATCTGTACTAGTGCAAAAAGAGGGGGAAAGACAAGGTGGGCTTTGTCAGCAAATTTATTGCCCATCCAGAGCTGGTGTTAGAAGCTTGGGAGGAGGCACCAAAGCTTCCTGTGATGCTATGACTTCTTCAATTTGAGGCATTCATGTGGCCCCCCAGTGGCATGGGACTCCTGGAAATTGCCCTGTTTGCCATCCTCTAACCCTGGCCGTGAGATCATAACGCTCTCAGTTTCGATATTGTGCCTTTTTGTAATGCCACATTTCATATTCAAGGAGACTTTTGCGAGATAGAAACCAGTTGGACAAGTCAAGACTTGCCCCAGTGAAAATGGGTAGAGATTTGGATTGTGGATCACCTTGATGGACGGTAGTGATTCCAAGTCGAGTTTTTAGTTGAATTTCCTGCAATGCTTATTGAACCCGGGAACTCTTCTTGCTGCAGAATGCATCCATGCCCTTGCAGCATTGTATCTTCTCATACATATACTTCCTGTTTAAACTACTATCTCAGCAACCTGAGCTGCAGGTTTACAGTTGCTTAAAGGCTAGAAAATACTAGTGACAACTGATTTGACAATGACCAGTAGTTTGGATGTACCTGTAATAAGTGAATTAATCTGAGTTAAAACACCCCGATCTGTCATGTTTAGCAATACCTCAACAGCTGGCTGACCTGTCCTCTGTCAGGCTGGTTTGTCCTGTGCAAATCTTCTGTCAAGGCAGGAAGAGAAGTGTTGAGGAGAAAATTACATGGCAGTTTTAGTTAGTGATGGATTTTTTTTTCTCCCAGTGTGCCAGCTGTGCCGGTAACACTGCATTTGTGGCATTAATCAAATACCTTGCCTGCAGCACCTTCACTTTCCCACAGGCTAAATGATGAGTCTGTCAAAAAAAGAAAAAAAACTTCAGTGGGATTTGCCAGAAGCTTTTCCCCAGCTCAGATAGTTGTCCAAAAGCCTCAGAAGTTTATATTGGACTCTTGGGGGGGAAGGAGGGGGAGGGAGAAGAACGGGGATGAGATTCCTCGGGGTACTGAGTGTTCTGTGGGCTGATTTTGTTCAACATTAAATAGAAATTCAAGCCCATTGTTGCAGTCAAGTGCTGAACTTTTGGAGTCTAGGTAAAGGTCAAGCAGTCAAGTTATATTAATGGATTCCATTTGCTAACGCAAGGCAAAGTCTGTACTTTTTTATTTCCGGTTTTGTAATTAGCAAAGGGGCAAGAGCATCTGAAGGCCGAGCAGCAATCTCACCACCCCATCCAACTGCCTGCCAGCCAAAACATAGTATTCTATGGACTTAAAATCACTCGAAATTCTCAAATGCAGCTTTCTGTTTTTCTTTATACTTTGTGATAATTTGTTCTACATTTTCATACATTTCTGCTAAAGGAAAGACAATGAATCCTAAATTCACCATGATATGTTGTTTCCAGGAAAGTTGGGTTTTCTAAGCATGCCGAACCATGGCAATCAGTGTTTGTCAGTATTGGGGGGAATTATGCTTTATCGAGATTTTAATTGAAGCCAGGTATTTTCTGTTTCTTCACCACATGGGAAGCCAGCTGGGATTAGGTATTATTCATTAGGAAATGACCTGCTCACTGGTCATTCTTCTTTATCAGCACTATCATGTTACCTACCATAGCACCATCGGTATGTTCAGCACTCCGGAACAGGGTTCTTAACCTGGGATCCATGGATAGATTTCAGGGGGTCCATGAACTTGAATGGGAAAAAAATTACAACTTGATTTTCACTAAACTCCAACTGAAATGTAGCTTTTCAGTCAATAATAAATATAGGCAACAAATAAACTTATGGCCACCAGACTGCAAAAAGTTTAAGGGTAAGAGTCTATAAAATAATGAGTGGAGTGGAACGGGTAAACGTGAATCACTTGTTTACTCTTTCCAAAAATACTAGGATTAAGGGGCACACAATGAAGCTACAAAGTAGTAAATTTAAAACAAATTGGAGAAATTTTTTCTTCTCTCAACACTTTGGAATTCGTTGCCAGAGAATGTAGTAAAAGCGGTTAGCTTAGTGGGGTTTAAAAAAGGTTTGACTGGCTTCCTAAACGAAAAGTCCATAGATCATTACTAAAATGGACTTGGGGAAAATCCACTGCTTATTTCTAGGATAAGCAGCATAAAATGTATTGTACTTTTTTTGGGATCTTGCCAGGTACTTGTGACCTGGATTGGCCACTGTTGGAAACAGGATGCTGGGCTTGATGGACCTTCAGTCTGTCCCAGTATGGCAGTACTTATATACATATTTTATTTTATGCATTTAAATACACTTCTCTGAGAAGGGGTCTATGAATTTCATCAGAAACTCAAAGGGATCTATGGCATAAAAGGTTAAGAGCCCCCGCTCTAGAAAGTAACATATTTCATAAATATCCTGTGTTCTCTTTGTGAGCTTATCTGTTCTTGCTGTGCCACATACGGGTATTCCAGCATGGCACTGACTCATCCAAGAAGTCTGGACCAACTCCCTATACTCATCATATAGAAAAGAGAGGGGAACAAGCGTTCCTCCTTGTGCCAGTGGTAACAGGGGCAAACAGGGCACACATCTAATCTTAGCTGTCAAAGGGAAGCTGAACACAAGATGCCCATTTCTTTTCTCTGCTGATTTATGATGGTTTTGAAAAGGTCTCCTGATCCCATAGGCAGCCACACTTCTCAGACTCTCTTCTGTCAGCGGATCAGGTTTTCTGACATTTTCTGAGAGCGTGCCTGAAAAGATTTGATAAATCAGCTTGTGGTGTTTATTTTAATTGATCCAAAGCCCCACTGCCTTCATGGATTCATCAAAACACAGTGACAGGGCCCTGGGTGTGCTGCAGTGATATGAAAGAACCGGGGCCGGCCATGCTCTTCTGACGATGATATAGATATTTTGTTGAAAGTTTATGCTTGGAGACGAGAGCATGTCATAACTAATTTAGTATGCCATAAATCATTGACAAAGGTTCGAATTCGTAAATCACATCCATCACACATGATACATGGAACTGTGGACAACCTTTGATGAGAAGGTGCTTTTGTGTCTGTTCCAAGATCTTTACTATTTTATTTTTATTTTCAAAAATAAATCACTCTGGAACAAGAGAATTCTATTATAAAATTGATGCTGCAAGGATCTCACACAGTCTCTGCATCCTTCCCCCTCCTTTTCCAGTTGGAGAAATGTTGGAGAGAGGAACTGTGTGTGTCTGCAAGCTTTCTCACTCCTCCTTACGTACGCAAACATAATGGACTTGATTTCAGAACAAGATACCTACGTGAGATGTTCAAAACAGCATCTATGATAAGCCTGCTTTGTATAAACAATATAGACACTTCCCCAATCCATCTCCAATAGCTTATAAATACTGATACAAATTTACACTGGCTCTGAAGAAGGGTATAAAAGTGTGTGTGTACCTTCGTATCTTATAAACCACACATGTACATCGTAACTCTGATTCCATTCTTCCCAAATGATGCCCCTGAGAACATCTACATCAGGTCGCATAAATTAGGTACACAATTTCAGGATACCCACAATGAATATGCATGATATGGCTTTACATACAGTGGAGGCAGTGTATGCAAATTTAGCTCATGTATATTCATTGTGGATTTCTTGAAAAACCAAACTGGTTTGGTGCGGACTGAGGGTTGTGTTTATTTATTACATTTGTACCCCGCGCTTTCCCACTAAAGCAGGTTCAATGCGGCTTACATAGTAATTGGGATTGCATAATATTGATAGAGAAAATATAAGTGAAGTGTAGCAGAATAATAAGAGAGATTGGTAGATAGGGAGAGGTAAGGGTGAAGGGAGTAGGAGAGGTATAAGCATGGGGTAGGTGGGCATAGGAGGAGGGGTAATGTAGGTGGGAGGGGGATGGGACACGGAATATTTAGGTGGTAGATGTAGTCTGTATCATTGTCTTTGAGTCCTGGATATGTGTTGGGTAAATGGGTTCATAGGATTAGTTTGGGTCATTTGCTTGAACAGATGGGTTTTTAGAGATTTACGAAAGGGCAGATATTCACTGATTGATAAGATAGGTCTGGGGAGAGCATTCCAGGATTGGCTGCCTAAGAGCCCCTGTCTTACGGCTCCTTTTATTAAGCTGTGGTAAGCGCTAGTGTGTATTTACCGCAGCTTAAAAGGGCTTCCTGTGGGACGCACTGAGGCCTCCTGTGGTAAAAGCTTAATGTGCAAATGCAAACCATATACTAAAAGGTTTTCCTTAATTTTTCTCCACGAGGGCGTGTGTGGGGGCAGTGAATGGGCATGACAGCATGAATCAGTTAGCACAGCCACATTACCAAGTGCTAAGGCCCCCTTTTACAAAGCCAAGCGGAAATACCGACACAGCCCATTCAGGCATTCAGGCTGTGTCGGCATTTCCACTTGGCTTTGTGGTAATGCATTTCCGCTTGGCTTTGTGGTAATGCTGACACAGCCCATTCAGGCTGTGTCAGCATTACCACATCGGCAGCCACTAACACTGTGTTGTAAAAGGGGGGGGGGGGGATTACTGCGGGATTTCGCAAGTCCTTACCACCTACAAAATAGGTGTTGGTAAGGGCTCATGTGCTAATTTTTATTAATGACTGCGCACTAACGGCAACATTTGCACATAGCTATTAATTTGGAAAATGGAAAACTGGCTATTTTCTGGTTGTGGTAAAAATGGCTTTATTGTGCAGGAGAGACCCACGTAAGGATGCACTAAGGCCACTTTTTATAACAACTTAGTAAAAGTACCCCTTAGACTTTTAAAGATTATGACTGAAGTATATTAATTAAAGTAAAAAAAAATAGGGAATGAGGAAGACAAATCCACTCTTATCAGAACAATATTTACTGTCCCCACACACTGTAAACAGCCTGCAAAAAAATAGATTTAAGGTGGGAGGAAAAGCCTCAAAGAGCTGCAGGTGAACACACTCTCGGAGCTAAGCAGCTCTTCATCATCGAGAGAAAAACCTCTCCACCTCTTCTGTAAAATGTTCTTTAAATATTTTTAACTTGTTATAAATTTCTTCAAACAGCTGTCTCTACTAAATTTCTTCTTGAAACACCACCGTGTTTTTACATCAATAAACTCGTATCTCAGCCACTCCTTCCACTACTGGGTAAGTAAAAAATGCACTTATCTGACTGGCTCTTGCCATCCACGTTGCACCCTGACCGACAATGGCTACCGTTTCGCTCCTACTTTTTCAAGGTCAGGGTCTCAGCTCTAGTGGATAAAAGAGAATAGTGGCAAAGAACTAGTGTATCGGTAAGGGTGCGACGTGGATGGCAAGAGACAGTCAGATAAGTGCATATTTTTACTTACCCAGTAGTGGAAGGAGTGGCTGAGATACAAGTTTATTGATGTAAAAACACGATGGTGTTTCAAGAATAGATTTAGTAGAGATAAACTCTGCCGATGATGCAGAGTTGCTTAGCTCCGAGAGTGTGTTCACCTGGAGCTCGCTGAGGCTTTTCCTTCCACCTTAAATCTGTTTTTTGCAGGCTGTTTACAGTGTGTGTGGGGTCAGTAAATATTGTTCTGATAAGAGTGAAGTAATTAATGCCAGTGGAATGGACTCAGGTCTGTTGATTCCAGGGGTAGAATTTCAGAGTGCACTAATGATCAGAACACTTCTGTAGATTCATTTCTCATTCTCCTCTTCCCATCTCCATCCCACAAGACTCCTGGACCAAAAATAAAAATAAATTATTAACAGGCAGTTGTTCACATAGCAGGAAATAAGCATATATGTGATAACATTTTCTAGAACGGTCTTCAAAGATAAATGTACTCTTCAATATTTCAAAAAAACATTTTCCTTGTATAAGACAGCAGACTTTTCTTCCTATAAAAGTTAAGGGTTAATATATTCTGCTGCTGATTCCCTTGTCAAATTTATGTAGTTGTGGCCACGTATTTCACCATACAGGCTAGAAAATGTTTTAAAACCTATAAACACTACACAAAACCACTGTTGATCAGGAAAGATTACGTGAAGACATGCAATTAATAAAGAGATGGGTGTACTGTTACCAAATACAAACATCCTTCCTCTTCCCCACCTCCCAACAACACACATCCCCCTTCATAGGGATTTCCCAGAGATGCTGTAGGTCTCTTGCGTTCCTAGTAGAGAATGACATGGGGACGGGGAACCGCATTAACCGCGGGGATGGGGACGGGGACAGAGCTCGCGAGGACGGGGCAGTGACAGATCCTTTCATGTTCAATTGTGAAGCGCTGCGTACGTCTGGTAGCGCTATAGAAACGATTTATAGTAGTAGTGGGGTGGGGACGAAGACAGATCCCATAGGGATGGGTCGGGATGGGGACAGAGCCCATAGGGACAGGGACAAACTTTGTCCACGTATCATTTTCTAGTTGGAAGGGTAGAGGGTGGTGGTGGGAAGGAGGGTTATTATAGCTGCTCATTGTTATTATTGTTTTCTATTTGTAATTTATACACAACAGTTACACAGCATATTGTTCCTTTTTATACTTTAATAAAAATATTTAAATGTAAAATCATAAGTGTTTACGGCTTCTGCAGATGAGGACAGAGTCCACGGGGACGGGGACAAAGTTTGTCCCCGTGTCATTCTCTAGTTCCTAGTGGAGCAAGACGGTTGCAGTTTTATATCACGCATGAAACTTTTATTATAACATGCTCACGTTCTAGCATTCTGGGGAACACACTCTCTTTTCATGTGAACAATTTCACTATAGAAGATGTACAAATGCATTGTACAAGAATAAAATCCGTTATAGCAACAGAAAACGTTGTCTGTAGATTTTTTTTACTTTGCAGATAAAAATATAGTTCTTGTTGTTTCATGTGGAGCAGACTGTAGCTCTTAGTCTACTTCTCCTTCCTTTTTAACAAAATTATTTTCAAATATTACAGCATATTTGCATTCAGACCACACGAATGTAAGAAGTACAGCCTACAACTGTCTCCATAGGAAACAAAGAAGACTAAGGAAATATAAAAAGCTTAATTTAGTCCACAAGATCCTTTTTCCCTTTTCCAATACCAGATGAGTTTTGACTACAAGTGTCTTCAGTTCAGAAGGGACAGGCGCCAGTTTGATTGGTGCGGTGAGCTGTCTGATCCCCATTGCACAAGGCAGGGACTGTGTGTCCTGTTTCCTGCTCGGCACGAAGGCAGGTGGCAGGATTTCAGCGAGTGAATATTTAATTTCGGACACCGGTTTAATCAGGAGTGGGATTTTGGCAGGAGCTCTGGGCCCCCCCCCCCCCCCCCCCCACCGCATCTACAGCTATTCCAATTCTTAGTGTTCCCTAATTACACCGCTGAGATGTTTGAGAAGCAACTGGTAGTAAATGAACTTGGCAAATCGGCTATTACCCAAGTAATGAAACACAAATACATATGTCTGACAATTCTGTGGGAAGGGGGATGTCAGAGCCAGAGATCCTCCATGGATTGGATCGGCCAAGTGAGAAAAAAGCAGGTGTTGTTATCAGAATTAACTACAAACAATTTGACTGGTGTTCTACAATTATACATAGCTTTTTATGCAAGTAATTCAAAACATGTCAGTTAGTCTACTGAGGGTGTTGATTGCTTGATGGTTAAATGATGGAATCTGTGCACATGTACGCACTATGAATTTATTTCTAAATATTCAAGGATTTTCTTTTTTTTGATTGTTGTTTTTTCACCCCTGTTCATCAACACTATACTGAAGGACTTATACCAGCTTTGCATATAAGTTTTAATGGAGCAGAGATTGGCACTGCAAAGTAATTGATTTTATTTGGGAGCAAGGAAATTAGCAAATGTTTGTAGAGAGGAAATAAGGCAGGCCCACCTGTTCTGACAGTTTGAGAGTATTCTTTGTTTTTTGATAATTATTCTTTTGTGGGTTTCTTGAAATCATGTGCTTTTTCTTAAATAGGAAATCATACTTCAACCAGTGAACTTTATCTACTGGCCTCAGCTCTAAAATCCCGCTTTTACCAAATACTGTAAAAGTAAAAAAATCCAGATGCCGCAAACCCACACCACCTGAGAATCTGGATCTTCAAAAATTATGCTTTCGTACTGCCTGAGATTTCGGACTTCCTCCTGCCTCTCCCCCTCCCCCCCCCCCCCCCCCCCCCCCCCCTAATTTGTGTTCCTGGCCCTGCCCCCTTGGTTTTTCTGCTTTGTAAGGCCTCAAAGCCCTCCTTTCTTCCTTCCCTCAATCCCTCCATGCACAGTCTAACTTTTTCTCCCCACACTCAGCCCATCTCGCGGCTTTGTCATACTCTCACCTTTCCTGAAGCTTTCGGTACTGCGGCGAAACTGGCTGCCTTTCCCTTCTGACCTGTCGTACCCTTCGACAACAGGAAGTTGTATTGGAAAGGCACTGTAGACTTCAGGAATGTGAGAGAGACAGATCCATGGGCAGGACTGGGTATGGTGAGAAAGATGCCAGACCATGCATGAAGGGAGGGAGAGGGAAGCTTAGCCATGGGGGGGGGGGGGGGGGCCTTGAGGGCCTGAGCCCCTCCTTTGAAAACAGAAGATGCTGGAAGGGGAAGGAGATGCTGGAAAGAGAGGGAGAGGCTAGAAGGGGAGAGATATGCTGCATGGGGAGAGGAGCCACAGGAAGGGGAAGAGAGACACTGCATGGAAAGCTGGAAGGGGAAAAGAGACGCTGCATGGAGATCAACAAAATTTGCCTGCTCAGCTCTTTATTCTTCCCTAAATATGAATTTTAAAAGTACTGCCTGAGAATCCAAAAATCCGGACTGACATGATTCCCAAGCTGTCCAGATTTTTGGACTTCTCCTGTATTTTCACTTTCAGACTCTTGGAGGTAGGTTTGCAAGCACTCTCTTTCTGACAAATGGAGAACTGCAAAACATTTTATATGAGTCATTATCCAGTTTCCTTCCCGCTTAAACTATTCTGAATGATCTGCGAGCAAATACTTAGCAGCACATAAGCAGACTTTGCCATTGAATATTGGCTCTGATATCCGTAGCACTGCTGAATTAGTACCAGAGTGGTCAGGAGCAGAGCTGAGGTGGACCACTGTTCCCTCTAAGCCAGTGGTTCCAAACCCTGGTCCTGAAGACACACCAGCCAGCCAGGCTTTCATGATATCCACAATGAATATTCATGAGAGAGATTTGCATGCACTGCTTCCACTGCATGCAAATCTCTCTCATGAATATTTATTGTGGATATCCTGAAAATCGGACTGGCTGGCATGCCTCCAGGATCAGGTTTGGGAAACACTGCTCTAAGCTATACAGGAGTCCTCCACCTACAGCCCTGCCAGTGGGGGAGGGGATAGGGTTACCATACGTCCGGATTTCCCCGGACATGTCCTCTTTTTGAGGGCGTGTCCGGGGCGTCCGGCGGATTTTGCCCGCGCCCACGTTTGTCCGGATTTCTGGACAAACGTGGGCGCGGGTGCGGGCAGGCGCGTGCGTGCGGTGGGCGTGTGGGCGGGCGATCGGCGCCGTGGGTCTGGTGACCTGGTCTCCCGTCCCCTCCCCTTCCTTACCATTTTCCCTGGTGGTCTAGTGACATCTTCAGGGCAGGAAAGAGCCCCCTCTTTCCTGCCCGGAGCGCTGCCTCCCCTGTCTATCATCCTTCTCGGTCTGGCTGGGGATTCAAAATGGCCACCGAGAGTTGAACTCTCGCGAGGCCGCTTCAACTCTCGGTGGCCATTTTGAATCCCCAGCCATACCGAGGAGGATGCAGCAGGCAAGGGCAGGCAGCGCTCCGGGCAGGAAAGAGGGGGCTCTGAAGAGAAGATGCTAGGAGACCACCAGGGCTAGATAGTAAGTGAGGGGGGGGGGGGTATGTGATGGGGGGAGGGGACTATGCGATGGGGGGGGATAGGGGCGGAACCCGACCTGAAGGGGGCGGGGCATGAGGCGTGGTGGGGCGGGGTAGGGGGCGTGACATGTGTCCTCTTTTTCAGAGGACACAAAATGGTAACCCTAGGAGGGGAGCAGTTTCACTATCACGTTTTCAATAGTGAGAGACAGGCAAACTCTGCTGAACTCCAGGTAACCTGCTTGTCTCCAGGGCCACTGAGAGGGGGGGCAGGGGGGACAAAATTCCCCGGGCCTGGGCCTCCAAGGGGGGCCCGGTGCCGTAATCCCCTCCACCTGCCCCCCTCCGTCCACCACCGGGCTGGGCCCCCCTGAATTCAAATCATAGTGCCTCACCTCGACCTCGCTCCACGTGAAAGAAGCGCAGCAGTGGCAGTCTGCAGATGCCTCCCTTTGGGCCTTCCCTCCCTGTGTCCCACCCTCATCTGACGTAACTTGCGTGAGGGTGGGACACAGGGAGGGAAGGCCCAAAGGGAGGCGATCTGCAGACTGCCGCTGCTGCGCTTCTTTCACACGGAGCGAGGTTGAGGTGAGGCGCTATGATTTGAATTCAGGGGGGCCCGGCCGGTGGTGGACGGAGGGGGGCGGTGATAACGACGACCTCAGGGGGGCGGCGGGGCCCCGGGAGCAGCCTTGCCCCAGGCCCGGCCCAGTCTCTCAGCGGCCCTGCTTGTCTCTAGCAATTGAAAATACAGTATGGAAGCACCACTCCCTACTGGTTGCAGTGCTGTTGGAGGACTCCCGCACAGCTTAGAGGGAACAGTGGGGTGGACCCAGAAGTTATGCGGATGCTGGGAAAGCTGAATGGTACAAGTTATGCAGGTACCCACATAACTTCAGAGCACTGCCCATGACCCCGAGATTAAGGACTAGATTCTATATATCATGCCTAAGAAAATCAGCGCCAAAATGAATTTCACCTAAGCGTATTCTATAAAGTATGCCTTAATTTAGGCGTACTTTATAGAATAAGCCTAAATTTCCACATGGTATATAGAATACGCCAAGTGCTGGCCCGCATGGCTAAATTTAGTCACTGGTAGTTATGCCAAGTAAAACTTGATGTAAATATCGTTGCCTAAATTAGGCGCAGTTTGGATGTATTCTATAACAGTGCGTCTAGATTTTAGAAACGCCCATGACCCATCCATTCCATGCCCATGGCCACACCCACTTTTCAACTATGCAACTTAGAATTTACACACAGCATGTTATAGAATACACTTAGACAGTTCTACGTGTAAATTGTAATTAATGCCAATTAGTGTCAATAATTGTTAATTGGCAGTTATCTGTGCTGTTTGGCTCAACTAACTAAGTTGTGTGCGCAAATACAGAATATGACTGTATTTGCACACACAACGTAGGTTGCGCTATATAGAATCTAGGAGTAAGTGTTGACGCCCAGATATGGCCATTGAATATCGGGGACTAATTTAATTGACAGCTTACAGAAACACTGTCCACCGCTAGCTGTTATGACACCCTATTACCAAATGGACAGGCTGCCACAGCCAGACACAGCTCTCCTATAATTTATCCTCCTTCAGCCATAGTCAGATGCTTGCCTACACTAGAAAATGACACGGGGACGGGGACCCGCAGTAACAGTGGGGATGGGGACAGGGACAGAGCTTGTGGGAACGGGACGGAGACAGATCCCACGGGGGCGGGGATGGAGACAGATCCCACGGGGACAAACTTTGTCCCCGTGTGATTTTCTTCTTAGAAGCCTATTAATGAACTGGACTGTTATTTATGTTTGAGAGATGCAGACAATGATATTTTGATTTTTTGGAAAAATAAGCAAACATGCTGGCCGCAACTAGCAAAATTTGCATGGGGGATTCTGTACATCCCATTACTATCACATCTTCTAAGAAGACATCTTCTATTGCAGGAAGGACTATGGAAGACAGGAGAGCTAGACTGAATCCTAAGAGTGTTGATGACTTCTTATTTATCCACAGATTAAAAAATCATAACAGTGCTTCATAGGGCATATTTCTGCCCTCTAGGGCATACAGAATGGGTTGTATTTTGTACCCCTGGACATTTTAACAGGGTGGATTAGGATTCCTTGGGGTTGGAAAGGTAGAGGGTGGTGGTGAAGAAGGTTATTATAGCTGCTCACTGTTATTGTTTTCTATTTGTAATTTATATACAATAGGCATATTGTTCTTTTTTATACTTTAATAAAAAGATTTAAATATAAAATCACAATTGTTTGAGGCTTATGCAGATGAGGACAAGCCTATGGGGATGGGGTGGGGACGGGGTGGGGATGGAGACAGGGCCTGTGGGGACAGAGACAGAATCCACAGGGGCGGGGCGGGGACTGGTACGAACTTTGTCCCCGTGTCATTCTCTAGTCTACACCCACATCCTCTGCTTTTCCTCTCCTGTGGCCCATTCTTCTTTCTCTACCTCTAGGGCAGTGTTTCCCAAGTCCAGTCCTGGAGTACCCCTTGCCAGTCAGGTTTTCAGGATATCCATAATGAATATACATGATCTCGATTTGCATACACTGCCTCCATTATGTGCAAATCTCTTTCATGCATATTCATTGTGGATATCCTGAAAACCTGACTGGCAAGGGGTACTCCAGGACCGGACTTGGGAAACACTGCTCTAGGGTATTAGAGGTGGCAGCGCTGTGACGATACTAATAAGACATCCCAGTATTCCTTGTTCTTGCTGCTTCTCCTTCTCTACACACAGAGGGCAATTCTGTAAGGACTGGTGCCAAGAACATATATATAAGGGACTAGAATACTGGTATGTATGTGGCATATATGCATGTAAATGCCAATGTACCGGCTACACACCATTCTATAACATGGCGCTTAATGCAATGGTACATATTTTGAAAATGGGCATACAAATGGGCAGAGAGTTGGTGGGGCACATCATTTATACCAGCTCTATGGCTGCTGTAAGTAGTAGCACCTAAACTATGTACATGTATTTAACTTGCTGTTCTAGTATTCTACAAAGCAAGGGCGTAGCCAGACACCCAATTTTGAGTGGACCTGAGCCCAAAGTGGACCCCTCCACTTGCCAGCATCTCTCCCACCCTCCTTCTCAGGCAACCAGACATCTCTCAACTCTTCCCCCCTTCCCGTACATTTTAAAGCCTTAATTTCCTTGCTGGCAGCGAGAATTGACTCATAGCCACTGCACACACCAACCCCGAGTCTTCCCTTTGACCTGTTCCTGCCTATGCAGAAACAGGAAGTTACATCAGACGGAAAGTTCAGCTTTGGCATGAGCAGCGATATGACTCATTGCTCACTGCCAGCAAAGAACTGAAGGCTTTAAAAAGTAATGGGGGGCGGGGGAGTTGTGAAGTGGAGTTGAGAGGTGCCAGAATGCCTGTGGGGAAGGACAGATGCAGGAGTCTTTAGCTGGTGGGAGTCTTCAGATGCGTCACTGCTGGGTGGGCCTGAGCCCACCTTCACCCACCTGTGGCTACGCCACTGCTATAAAGTAAAATAGGCATCTACTTTCAGGTCAGTTGTTTGTATATTTGTTACCAGTTGTACACCAAAACTTCGACTCCAACTCTTCTGTTTTTCTACTGTCCATCTCTACCTCCAACTCTAAATCTTACTGATATTCTGCTTTAAATTATTTGTTCCAAATCTATATGAAGTGGAGGAATGTCCTAGTGGTTAGGGTGGTGGACTTTGGTCCTGGGGAACTGAGTTCAATTCCCACTTCAGGCACAGGCAGCTCCTTGTGACTCTGGGCAAGTCACTTAACCCTCCATTGCCCCAGGTACAAATAAGTACTTGTATACAATATGTAAGCCGCATAGAGCCTGCCATGAGTGGGAAAGCAGCGAGTACAAATGTAACAAAAATAAATATTTACCAGTACTTCAGGTCATGGACAAAAAATTATATATAGATATAAAATGATAAATTTACCATATATTATAATGTTGTAAGTTTTTATTTTGAAGCTGGAGTTGGTACATTTCTACCAACTCTGACTCTGACTCCATCCAAAATTGCTTCCAACTCCACAACCCCTTGTGTTACACTGATTGGGCCACCCTGCCTCTCACAAATCACAACTGACCAATTTTTAGGTGATATAAGATGTCATGCCAGCCTAAGGATAGAAAGAGCCCCTTCAAAGCTGATCCATCCATTTCTTGCTTAGTCCTTGTAGGGAGCGTCTTAATTGTACCTCATGGTTCTCCTTGGCCACTGGAGCCTGAGGGGTCCTTTTAGCTGTGGGAAAAAAGGGCCCTGTGGTAGCAACTGGAGCCGTTTTTGCTGTGTGCCAGGGCTCTTTTTAACACAGCGGATAAAAAGCTCCTAAAAAAGACATGGTCGTGTGGTAAGGTTATTCTTACCATGTTGCCGTGCGGGGGGGTGGGGGGGGTGGTGAGCACTTAAAGCCACCTAACCCTTTAGTGTCCAATGTTCCTATAAATCTGTTCCCATATGGCTTATTACGGGAACATTGGACACTAAAGGGTTAAGATGGCGGTAAGGGCTCCCGCAGTAACCCGGCAGTAACCAGGCAGCACGCCACGCTAGAAAATATGGAATTAATGGCACACACTCAAGATAGAACTATCACCGTCGGCCGTGTTGGGCCAGCGGTAGTTCCGGGTTGCTATTCTGCAAGCACATTGCTGCACAGCAACCCTTTAGTAAAAGGGGCCCTGAGTGCATCTCCCCTAGATGTATCCAGGTCCTGAGGTCAGCCACTGTATCATAGTTTGATTACTGTACATTTTATAACTTTTCATGTTAGTTGGACTAATGAACTCCCAGATTTTCCAGACATACAGACGGGGCTCCAGGCATGGCTTTAATGCATCTGGTTTAATAGATAAATGTCTAAGAACAGAATTCTTACTGTGCCTCTATCTGAATGTCTGGCACTTGTTTGTATACAGTAAAGTCATACTAAGCAGCATTGCACAAGCGGGGCTGAATCCAGTAATGTTTGCTGAGGTTTCAGGCCCTAAGCCGTTGCAAAGCCTTGCAGCAGTCCCCAGAGGCTTCTGTCCTGCCATTAACTGGACCGGCTTAAACAATGTGCTACAAAATATATCGAGAGGTCAAGTACGGCAGGGAAGGAACTGTGTCCCAGCGGCCTTTACAGCTGACAGCTTCTCCCACATTAAAGAGTTAACTAGTGGCCGGCTGGCCCTGAGTGGGAGCTAATGAATGAAATGGAGATTGATAGAGATTCTCTTTGGAGGAGCATCGATCTGTATCTTCTGAACTCAGCTTAGGAATTCTACAGACAGCAGCGCCTCGGCAATCCTGGCATGGTGCCCGTTAGCAAATAACTCTTTTAATGTTTGTCTTCGGTGATACATTATTATACTGCATGTACTGCTGCTGTACTCCAGCGGCTGGGATTTTTTCCCCCCCACTTTTTTCCATATGCCTTAGAAAAAGATGCAAGAGTTAAGAAAATACAGTTTTTTCTTCTTTTTTTTGCATCTGCAAGTGAATTCTCAGATTTTATCTGTAGACAAAACAGGTAAAACAACTGAGCAATGTGTCCTTTTACTAAGCTGTGTAGGCGCCTATGCGCACCCGACACACGCCAACTTGGAGTTGCCACCCGGTTACCACGTGGCCTTTGCGGTAATTTCAATTTTGGCACGCGTCCGCTACATGCGTCTGAAAATTGTTTTTTTTTCTGGCGGGCGCCAGGTATGTGCATAGACCATTAGCACCCGGTTACCTCACGAGACCTTACTGCTGGATCAATGGCTTGCAGTAAGGTCTCAGACCCGAAATGCACGTCTGTTTTTGGCAAAAAGAAAAAAAAAGAGGCATTTTTTGTAGGTGCATTAAGAAATAATTCTGCGCATGCCCAAGCACGTGTCTACACTACCGCAGGCCATTTTTCAGCGCACCTTAGTAAAAGGAACTCTCAGTTTCTTAGCTGTTCAGAATAGAAAACCATTGAAGTTCAGTGTTTAAGTGGAATATGTCACTGTCAGAGGCTATAAGTCAGCAACACAATGTGTAGGACACACCCGTTTCCCAGCAGTGTACATCCATGTGTCGGGCCCTTATGATAGATATGTATTAAGAAGAGGTCCTTGCCCTGTGGTCAAAGATGTTGTGCACCTTATTTTGCCAGTGCACATTGTTTAGCTTACTCCAAGGGTTCTCAACCTGGTCCTCAGCACACACCAAGCCAGTCAGTTTTTCAGCACACCCACAATGAATATGCATGAGACACCTACCCCCTGCTGCTTCTCTGACCCCTGAAACTTCATTGCAGGAGCTGGTAGGGCAATGTACTCAATGGGACAAGGTCTCACTCTCCATGGGGGTGGCTGCTTCTAGTGTACCCCCAGCAGACTCCAATGAACACATCTGGGATCAAGAAGGAAGCCCCAGTGGTAACTTGGTGGTAAGGGGAACTAGCATGTACTTCCAGGGGTGTAGCCAGATGGCCAATTTTGGGTGGGCCTGAGACCAAGGGGGGTGGGCATGGAATTCGCCTCCCCCCCCCCCCCCCCCCCCGGTGCCCCTCCAGTTTGCTCCTCTTTTCACCCCTCCATGCCCAGAAACACCAAATATGAAATACTTGAGCTGGCAGAGATCCCCAAACCCTACCAACTGAAGATTTCCTCCGCCTCCTCGAGCAGCCAGCACTCTTCCAAACGGCAGCTGGCAGCACTTACCTTAGGCTGATGCTGCTGCCGGTAGGCTGTGCATGCTTAGTGCTTTTGCATGTGCAAAAACTGAGCATGTGCAGAAGGGCCGGTCTCAGAATCAGCTCAGGGCGAATGCTGCTGGCTGCCCAAGGAGAGAAAATCTTCAGCTGGCAAGGTTTGGGGATCCCCACCAGCCACAAGTGTGTCACAATTTTGGGTGGGCCTGAGTCCAAAGTGGGTGGGCCCCGGCCCACCCAGGCCCACCTGTAGCTACGCCACTGTGTACTTCAGAGGGGAAATCACAAACCATATTTCATCCCTATCTAAGTTTGTACCTGGGATAATGGAAGTTAGGCGACTTGTCCAAGGCCATGATGGGTTTCAGTGTGATTTTTGAAGCCTGGTCTTTCTGGTTCCCAGCCTGCTGCTCTAACCACTAGGCTTTTCCTCCCCCTAGTATTCTAGTCAATTACGTGCATAATTTTTAAAAAATACTTGATTTAATCAGTTTCCAAAAAGAAACAAGAAATTTTCCAACATAATCAAAAGCAAGAAAAGAAAAATATACACATTTATTCCAACCCACATTAAAGGGAGTAATGGCGAATTTAATTACATGCATAACTTTTGTTTATTTTTTTTATTGGGATTTTTTAAACTGCCTTTATGAAGAGAGTCACCCAAGGCAGTGTATAGCAGCTTGACATAAAACTTACAATTTTGATTAATAGTATAACAATAGTAAAATGATCAAATATAAGCGTGAATACAATCAATGAGGTAAACTTGGAGATGGCAAATTGAATCCTAGTAATAGGCGTAAAATGAAAAATATCAGAAATATAAATATTTAACAGTACTGTAAAATAATCATATTACAGAAATATAATAGATGCCATCAGAATACAAATGATATAATAGAAAGCATGGAAGAACATTCATATAACTCCTTTACTATGCCAGGAACACTGGCTGCCGGTTGCCCACAGGATAACCTGCAAAACCCTTACTCTCACCCATAAAATGTACTACTCAGGTCAACCACTGTATCTTTCTCGTCTACTGACCTTTTATATCCCTTCATGATCTCTTAGGTCATCGCAACACAATTCCTTCTTTCAGTATTATAGGCTTAGAGTAGAGATTTGCTCAGGGGCAGAAATTTCACCCATCCCCGCTGGAATCTAACCCATCCACACTTGAATCTCCTCCATCCCCTTATGTAATCTCCTCCATCCTCATCCGTCCCTGTACTAAATTAACCCAACTTGTGGTAAAAATAACTCAACAGTAGTCCATGTTGATAACTTCCCCTCTCATTGCTTATGGGAATTTTAATGCTATCAAGTACACCCATTAATTTTTTTACTTCTATTATAATTGCCATAGCACAAGTAAAGGATAGTGTAGGTTGGCCTGGCACTACACTACCACAGGAACCCCACAGGACTTGCGTCCATCCCCATGGGATCCCCACAAGACCTGCTTTCATAACTGCGGGAGTCCCGTGGACATGGAGGGGATCCCCACAGAAGTCCTGAGGGAACAACAGGATTCCTACTAACCGCCACCCCACCCTCCCCGATCGCTGCTGCTGCCCGCCTACCGTAACTAAGTACCTTGGCTGGCGGGGATCCCGAGGCCCCGCCAGCAATTCTTCCTTCAGGCACCGCTGTTCTTTCCTCTGCTTGCTGCTGCATTGCCTGCCCCTGCGGCTGCTTTTCTCTCAGGTCCCACATGCTCGGCATCAAAACTCAGCATGCGCGGCCTGAGGGCCCAGCAGCTGCTTGGCAGGCAATGCAAGGGGGGCCCGGCGCCGGAGTTTTCTCGCTCCTGCTCTCCTGTCGGGATGTGATCACCCGGGTCCCATCAGGAGCAGGGGAGAAAGAGAGACCCTGGTGCCAGGCCCCCCTTGGAGGCCCGGGGAATTTCTCCTCCCCTGCTCCCCTCTCGGCGGCCCTAGCGCACACTAAAAATTAGTGTGTGCTAATGCTAGAGACACTCATATGTTCCTATAGGTGTCTCTAGCATTAGCGCGACTACAACATGGCTTAGTAAACAGGGCCCTTAGTTAACAAGCCAGTCAGCACTGATTGGATGTTAACAAGCAATTATTAACACTAATTGGCTTAAATTAGAATTTATGCCCACAACTGTCTAAGCGTATTCTGTAATGTGATATGCATAAATTCTAAGTCACACAGTTGAAAAGGAGGTGTGGCCATGGGGTGGGTCATGGGCATTTCTAAAATCTGTGGCGTTGTTATAGAATACACCGCTCCGCGCCTAACTTAGCCGTTGGCATTTACACCAAGTGACTAAATTTACTGCATTTACTGCCCGTGACTAAATTTAGTCATGTGAACGGGCACTCGGCGTATTATATAAACTATGCAGAAATCTAGGTGTATTCTAAAAAAGATGCCTAAATTTAGACGTACTTTATAGAATATATCTAGTATTTTTTCGGCGCCAATTTTGTATGTGTGATATATAGAATCTAGTCTATATACGGTCTGTGCCCTGAAAATGGCAGATACAAATCAAGGTAAGGTATACACAAAAAGTAGCACATATGAGTTTATCTTGTTGGGCAGACTGGATGGACCGGACAGGTCTTTTTCTGCCGTCATCTACTATGTTACCTATGTTACTATGTTAGTCCTATATCAATAGGTACTCTATTGTGCACTGTTGTGTAAAGGCGCATTATTGGCAACATTGCCCTAAAAACAGGAAAAACCCCTACTTGACCCCAAATAAAATGAAAAATCCCCTAAATGACATGAGAAACTGAGCAAAGCAACAGTTTTTGGCCCCATATCCCTACAGATTAGCTAAGAAGTTTAAGAGATCCTGTTTTGTGTCTGATGTGTCAGAAAGGTGATATGCCCTGGTTTTTTTTTTGTTTCTAATTAGATTTCAAAAGAATAATACAAAGAAAACCTTTGACAGGAAAAGCAGATAAAACACCATATTTTAAGAAAGAAATTGCATAATTATACAATCTGTAAAATATCAGTTCTATTATAAACAGCCCAAAAGTGGAGTGAACCCAAGTAGGAAAGTCAAAGGGAAGGTAGACAATAGTAAATCACAAATAATACAAAAATAAAAGGAGGAAAGGGAAATGGGACTTGATATACCGCCTTTCTGGGGTTTTTGCAACTACATTCAAAGCGGTTTACATATATTCAGGTACTTATTTTGTACCAGGGGTAATGGAGGGTTAAGTGACCTGCCCAGAGTCACAAAGAGCTGCAGTGGGAATTTAACTTAGTTCCCCAGGATCAAAGTCCACTGCACTAACCACTAGGCTACTCCTCCAAAAGCGATTACCTACAACCTATTTAGGGCCCTGTTTACTACATCGCACTGTAGGCACACTAACATTTTTAGCACGCTCTAAAAATTAGCACACGCTAACACTAGAGACACCCATAGGAATATGTGGGTGTTTCTAGCATTAGCACACTCTAGAAACGCTAGTGCGCTTTAGTAAACGGAGCCCTTAATGATGTCCTACACCCAGGAAATCAAGATTACATAACTCCTTTACCTTCTAAAAAGAACTGTAGCTGCGAGGGATCAAAGAAAACATATTTAACATTATTCAAGGAAATCATGAACTTGCATGGAAAACATAACTGAAAAGTCGCTCCCAACTCTAAAACCTTATGTCGAAAGGCCAAATATTTCTTCTGTCTCATTTGAGTCCGTCTAGATACATCAGGAAAAATATGAATTTTACCCCCCATAAAGTTACAGTCCTTCATCCTAAAGAATAAACGCAAATGAACTTCCTTATCCTGTAAGAATGCAAAAGAAACCAAAAGTGTTGCCCAAAATTATACCCCTTTAACAGAAGTTTCCAGAATGTTAGTTCAAACTCTCTGATGAAAGCGCTACCTGATCAGGTTTCTCTAAGGAGCTACTGCGTTTCTTAACCAGTAGTGGAATAAAATACATTTTATTCAAGGGTGGCGTAACAGTTTCTTCATTTCTAAATACCTCCTTTAAAATTTATGAAACACTTCCTTTGGAATAGATGTAATCATTTGCGGAAAGTTCAACAGTCTCAATTTCAAACCTCTAATATAGTTCTCAAAATGTTCAATTCTGCAATAAAGCACCATCTTTTTTTGTTGTTGTTACATTTGTACCCTGTGCTTTCCCACTCATGGCAGGCTCAATGTGGCTTACATGGGGCAATGGAGAGTTAAGTGACTTGCCCAGAGTCACAAGGAGCTGCCTGTGCTTGAAGTGGGAATTGAACTCAGTTCCCCAGGACCAAAGTCGACCACCCTAACCACTAAGCCACTTCTCACCCATAGCATAACTGTTTGAGTAGATTTAACTTGTTGAACTTGAAGCTCCAAACTTTCCACCTTTGAATTTAAAACTGCAGTTTTTTCCTCCAGGGTCTGAATCATACCAACACTCAGAGAGACAGCAGAAAGAATCTTAGAGGATACATTATAAAGGGCTTCCAGAGCCTTACAAATCGCTTCCAAGGCGATTGCAGCTGGTTTGACCAATGGTGGCAGAACCTCCTTCGGGGGCTGCAGCCTGTCCCTCCAGCTTCTCCCCAGCTGGCACTTCTCTTAATGGTAGTGCCTGCAATGTCATCTCACCAGAGGGAATATCAGCTGTTGACCCACTCACATCTGGAAGGAGTGCCATAGCTTGCAGCATTCCACCAAGACCCGGCTGGGATTCTAATCCAGGAGGCGGAGGAGCAATAGGTCCCACAGGGCTAAGCGAGACTTTGCTCCCAAGGCTCGGGTTCTTCCAAACTGGTGAGCTCCACATTATTTTGGGTAAGGAACAGGAAGAGGTTTTTAAATCACTCGTGTTTCTCACTCAGAGTGAGTTTTTTGCGTGTGATTGGTTTTCCTCTTCTTTGGTCCCTTACGGAACCAATGATAAAAACGGACCCCTGTAATGCTAGTGGTAGCTCTACATTGATATTCTCCCTACCAGGGGATTTGAGGTTCCATTTGTTAGTTTGAATGTATTGTGTGGAGACACCCGCAAACTAAGTGTGCAAACTCTTTGGACCTCTTGATAATACAAATTCCTCCACGTTCTACTTCCTCAATGATAAACTTTTTACTGTAGCTCATTGGCTTTTCTCTTCTAAATTGAAACTTAACCCAAGGAAGACTCAGGCCCTCATTTAGATCTGTTCGGGATCCCCCTCCTCCTGATCCTCCAATCAGTCTAGACGGCTCTCCAGTCACTTTCCAATCTACTCTTAAGATTTTCAGCATCACTTTGATTCAGCACTCCCACATCTTTACTGTATTACAGCGAAGTTTTTACAATCTTAAAATGATCTAATCAGTTTACCATCTCTTCACTAAACCTGCTTTACGGGTTTTCATCCACTCAATCTCCTTAATTGTGCAACTCTTTTGGAAAAATGCCATCTTCAACTGGTCCAGAGTACAGCTCTGAAACTCTTATCCAGTTCCAAATGGTACGATCATGTTACCTCCTCTTCTTATAAAGGAGCACTAGCTCCCAATAAATCATAGAATTATCTTCAAAATTCTTACTGTAACTCATAAAGTTCTCCAATCCGATACTCTACCTTACCCGTCATTTGACACCCACCAGATCCCTTCACTCCTCATCCTCCAATCTACTACATGTCCCTTCCCTTCATCAACTGCTCAAAAACATTTAGTATAATTGTCCCTACCCTCTGAAATTCCATACCCCAGTCCCTGCGCTCTTTGACTAAGCACTCTGATTTCCGTGCTGCCCTTAAAACCTTCCTCTTCAAAGATGCTTTCAGTCACCCTGGTACACTGTAGTTGTCCCCACAATTCTTGTTACAGTTAGTTTAGGCTCCTGTCTGGACAGGTCAAGATCATCTCCCCCCCCCCCAATCTCTTTTTCCTTTATATTTAAGGAGTCCCCCCCCCCCCCCCCCCCCCCCCCACACACACACACACTCTGGTCCCATTTCCAACCTATTGCCCTTCTTTCTATAATTGAATTGAATTTATTGTATTTGTAACCCGCTCTGAAGGCATTACCACAGTGCGGTGTATCAAGCTACTAATAAACTTCCAGTCCAAGGGCTGAGGCTAGGGATGTGCTGAGGCTAAGAGAAAATTTCTGGTTGTTTTCAGTTCATTTGTCCATTTTCCCTGATTTTCAGATTTTTTTTTCATTTCACATATTCATATTAATAATATTTTTGAACATTTTAGAACATTTCACTGCATGCAACCTGAGTTCCCATATGTTAATTTTTTTACGAACATGCATTATAGTAATTTTGCATACAGTAAGAGGGTCTCTTATTAAAGTGTGGTAAGGTTTTGCACTCATTGCATATTATGGAGCCTATTCTATAAAGAAAAGTTAGCACTTAATTGTAAAATACTAGCATAATAAGTTAAATATGTGCCTATATTGTAGACATGAGCATTTTCACCTGCCATAGAACTGGTGATATTGCTAGCACCTAGTTTGTGAAAGTATGCACATATAATATAATATTTTATATTCTATGAAGGAAATTTAATAAATGATGACAAAACTTCAGTACTGAAAAAAATTGAGCGCTAAGCGCTATTCTATAAAGGTAGTGTTCCCTTTATAAATAGCATTTGGCGCAAATAAGATGCCTAACTTATGGGCGCCATACTTACACCTGCTAAAAGTAGGTGTAAATGCTGGTACTCAACTTAGATGCGCTTTGGGTGAATTCTGTAACTCTGCACAATTTTTTGAAACACCCCCAACATGCCACCTTTTCAGATGCGCACTATAAGAGTTAGGTGCTAAGCCTTATAGAATAACGTGCAGCCAGGTTCATGTGCAAATTCTAATTGATGCCAATTAACTGTTATAATTGGTTGATAGTGCCCAATTATTGCTAGTTAAGGGCATGCGTAAATTCTAATTATTGCCAATTAACTGTAATAATTGTTAGCGCCCAATTATTGCTAGTTAAGGGTGTGCATAGATTCTAATTGTTGCCAATTAGTGCCAATAATCGATAGCACCCAATTATTTGCATGAATTGGCTCATTCAATTAAATTGTGCATGCAAATGGGTGTGTACCCAATTTTGAGCACCATGTATAGAATTTGAGAGATAATATATAGTATTCTGTAAGTTACACATATACCCCCAGATTCTAAACAGTGCGACGAGTTCCATGAGCAAATCAGGTTGTATTCTGATTAGTCACGCAACTTAATTATCCTAGCAAGCCAATCAGCGCTTATAATTGTGCCACTTAACAAGCAATTGACACTAATTGGCATTAATTAGGAATTTACACACACAACTGTCTAAGTAAATTCTATAAAGTAATGTTGTAAATTTTGAGGTGCATAGTTGAAAAGAGGGCGTGGCCATGGGCATGGAATGGGCAGGTCATGGGCATTTCTAAAAACCATGCACGTTGCTATAGAATACACCAGGTCCGCGCATCACTTAGGCGTAAGCATTTACATCAAGTTTTACTTGGCATAAATGCCTGTGGCTAAATTTAGCCATAGTTTATAGAATATGCCTAGGCGTATTTTTTTTTGGCGCTGATTTTTAAGGCACCATATATTGAATCTAGCCCATAAAGTTGAGATGCTCCCATGCTCTGCCTACATACACTCCCCTACTTGCGGTTATGCACTAAGGGATCCTTTTACTAAGCCGCGGTAGAAAGTGGCCTGCGGTAGTGTGGGTATGTGTTTTTGGTGCGCGCAGGGCCATTGTTTACTGTGGCTGGGAAAAGGGCTTTTTTTAATGGGCCGGGAAATGGGGGTGCGCTGAAATTAAAACTAGCCCGCACCTATTTACGGCCTGAGCCTTTACTACCACCCATTGACTTAGCAGTAAGGGCTCACATGCGGTAACCATGCAGCACGCGCCAACTGCTGATTACTGCCGGGAATGCCCCCCCCCCCCCCCCCCGATAGAAAATAGAAAATTATTTTCCACCACGGGATTCGGCGCACGCCAGTCAGAAGTACTGCTGGGCACATGCAGTAGCCCAAAAGTAGTGTCCATTTGGCACACACTACGCACGCCTTAGTAAAAGGGCCCTAAGGCATTTAAGCTCCATTACAGAATAGTGTCTGGTGTGCTTACAAGCGTAAGTACCAATTTTCTTTGCATTTACACAAGCAAGGGATGTGTAACTTCACATGCCCAGTTATAGAATTACCCTATCAAGCTATAAATAAATGCTTTTCTCACTGGGTTCAAAATGACCAGAGACCACAGCAAATAATCAGGTTTTTGAGACTGACAGCATACAAAGCAGCAGCCTGCCACCAAAAACACTCTTTACGATGCAAGAAAAATATCCATTTTTCAAGGCTTGGCACATGGGAATTTACCAAGGTGGATAATTAAACCTTTCATAAATTCACCCCTTAATGAATAGTCATGGCAGCTGTTTTCCTTTGTGATGCAAATAAGAGTATTTGGGGTAATTGTTGTTGGATGAACCTAGAGACAACTGGATGGGGACTAGCTATACCGGGCAGAATGTATAATATGATGCAGGGAGTAATGTGGAGGCTGGAGGTTGATTAGGGAATGAATAAGGATGGGTATTTGGTGATAAACAAATGGTAAATATGAATGAAATTAGAGTGGATGGAGGAAGTGGAGATTTGAGAGTTGAGAGGGAGAAATACAGGAAAGAAAATGGGACACACCAAATTTGACTTATTCAGTAATTTGTTGTATAGAACCAAGGTCATTAAATTGACCCCTAATAATGTTCTTAATCATTATAAATATAGATAAAATATAAAGGGCTTTTCGTGATAAGCTGTGGCAGAAAGTGGCCTGTGCCCTTATGTGGGTTTTTACCGCTGCAGTAAAATGGCCAATTTTTCAGTTTTTCAATGAACATCCATATGTAATGTTGGCATTAGCATACACCAGCAAAAGGAGTAGTGTGATCAGCAGGGTTCTCCCATAAAGAAACAGAAGGACGAGGGAATGTAATAAATAAAACCTTTATTCTTCAGGACCCGACACACCACTGCGTTTCGGCATGGAGCCTACATCAGGGGTCCATACACAGAATCACTGATGGATAGTAAGGTGTCAGGATAACAGCCTTTATAAAGACTAAATCCAAAATAGTAGGGTCAGCGTGAGACGTAGCAACGGTGTGCTAGAAAGCTTATAGAATACTTCTAGGTGTATAATCGGACGCGTTTAGATTTTAGTTGCCATATATATAATCCTGCCCTGATGGAAGTATTACAGATACATGTACATGTGCACATATTCTAAACATATACATACATAACACGCATGGATTCTATATATGGCGCCTGAAATTCCACGCAAACAATGAATTGTATTCTATAACAGTGCGCATAACTTAATTGGTTAACTAGCTAATCAGTGCTGTCAGTTGGATGTTAGCAGTCAATTATCAGCACTAATTGGCATTAATTGAGATTTATGTGCACAACTCACTAAGAGGGGCATAATCGAATAGGAACGACCATCTCTAAGGGCACCCATCTGTAAGGATGTCCGGCTAAGGGGTGGGGAAACCGCTATTATGGAAACAAGATGGGCGTCCATCTTTCGTTTCGATAATACGGTCGGGGACGCCCAAATCTCAGCATTTAGGTCGACCTTAGAATTTAGGTCGACCTTAGAGATGGTCGACCTAAATGTTGAGATGGTCGACCTTAGAGATGGTCGTCCCTGGTTTTCGGCCATAATGGAAACCGAGGACGCCCATCTCAAAAACGACCAAATCCAAGGCATTTGGTCGTGGGAAAAGCCATCATTCGTAGTGCACTGGTCCCCCTCATGCCAGGACACCAACCGGGTACCCTAGGGGGCACTGTAGTGGACTTCACAAATTGCTCCCAGGTGCATAGCTCCCTTACCTTGGGTGCTGAGCCCCCCCAAAACCCACTCCCCACAAACTGTACACCACTACCATAGCCCTAAGGGGTGAAGGGGGGCACCTACATGTGGGTACAGTGAGTTTCAGGTGGGTTGTGAAGGGCTCACATTTACCAGCTAAAGTGTAAAAGGGGGGGGGGGGATATGCTTGGGTCCACCTGCCTGAAGTGCACTGCACCTACTAAAACTGCTCCAGGGACCTGCATACTGCTGTCATCGAGCTGGGTATGACATTTGAGGCTGGCATAGAGGCTGGAAAAAAATATTTTTAATTTTTTTTTTTTAGGATGGGAGGGGGTTGGTGTCCACTGGAAGAGTAAGGGGAGGTCATCCCCGATTCCCTCCAGTGGTCATCTGGTCAGGTTGGGCATCTTTTTGAGGCTTGGTCGTGAAATAAAATGCACACCCCAGTCCTGTCTTCGCTATGCTTCCGACACACCCCTGTGAACGTTGGTCGTCCCCGCAATGGACTGCAATTGAGGACGCCCAAAATCGGCTTTCGATTATGCTGATTTGGGTGACCCTGAGAGAAGGACGCCCATCTCCCGATTTGCGTCGAACGATGGGCGCCCTTCTCTTTTGAAAATGCCCCTGTAAGTGTACTCAATAACGTGGTGCACCTAAATTCTAAGTCGCATAGTTGAAAAGGAGGCATGGCCATAGGCGGGGCGTGGGCGTCTCTAAAATCTATGCATATTATTATAGAATACACCCACTCTGTGCCTAATTTATACATTGAGATTTACACAAAGTAAAACGTGGCCGAACTAGACATGACCAAATTTGGTCGCATGGTGAGCTGTTCGGCGTATTCTATATGCTGCATGAAACTTTAAGCCTATTATATAAAACTTAGGCATATTTTAGAGAATACACCTAGGCGTAATTTTTTTTCCATGCGGATTTTTCAGGCGCCATATATAGAATCTACCTCTTAGTATGTTTATCCTAAAGAGAGATATGGCAAACCCCAAGGAGAGGAGCGACAGGGCAGGGGACAATAAAATGTAGAAATAGATTAAAGGAGTCTGTACTGTTGCTTCACTTTTTTCTCTCTCAGCTCTGTAATTGCTCTTCATTCGAACCAGAAATAGCCACATCTGCACTGCCAAGTTATCAGAGGAAAAAAAAATAAGAAGAAAGTTTTTAGCACAAGAGCAGATACCTCCTCGCCTTCTCTTTTCAGGAAGGCCTTTTTCAGGACAGATCTAGCAATATTCAGAGGCTGAAATGAAGAAGACGGAAGGCAAATAACAGTCGGATCAGGCATTTCAAAGCAATTCTTCACACTAGTAATGGATATGGCCAATGTGGATTTTCTTAGGATTTCTTTTGACAGCTGTGGACACAGACATATTTTACAGTAATGTAACTGTCCAACGGCCCTAGCTGAGAAGGCTGAGACTTCCAACATTACTTTCCGCGACGCCAGTAAAACCAAAGGAGCTGTGTTTGATCGATTCCTTAAAGTTATTTGATTTAGAGAGAAGGTGGAGGAACACCCCCTCCCATCTGTTTAACCTTGGTTGTAGCTCTGCTTGCTTGTGTGTCTGCAGGAAAAATGCACAGTTATAAAAATAACCAAACCAGTGCATATATTTCAAATACATTGCCATGTCATTATTCACTGACACTCAGACTGCAACTGTCAACTAAATCAAGGTAAACAAATGCGTGTTATAAATGTGCTGGCTTTTTTTTTAAATGATCATTCTAGCAATAATAATAAGAACTAAATAATTTGGGGTATCCGAAGAATTATGCGTACAGCCTGTAAATAGGTCATTTTTTCGAGAAAGTTTTATCCACAGGTAAGTCCTTCGGTTCTTTTGTTTTCTAGGTATGAAGGGAGGGGGAAAGGAGGCAGAGTTTGCGAGTTTGCGTTCAATAATGCATCGATTCCCTGCAGCAGGGAAGAGTGAAGAGATTTATGGTGTATGATTGTGTCGTGTCTCGTTTTTATCATGTCGATAGATGGAAAATTGACCACAACTACAAAAAGCCTATTTATAATTCTATTTGATCACCATGGGAACTCAGGAAAACAGAGAGCAGCGCCGTAGTTTCATTAACAGATCATCCCAGTTCCCCTGCCGTGTCCCGTCTTCATTTTCTTTTCCCCATCATCGTTTTGCTCGGAGCCCCGGCATCCGAGGAGAGGTCAGAGAGACAGTAATGGCACGTTTATCATTCCCCACCATCCCCCCAGATTAATATTAAACTGTTGAAAGAAAATGAGACTTTATTGATTTGTTTTAAGCCAGGTCTGTTCAAGCAGCAAGGCGTTATTCAGATTCACTGAGTGGCAATAGATAACTGATTTCAATAAGGAGACGGAGAAGAATGTGAGGTGGGGATCAGCACAGAACCAGAACAATGGCCAAGAAATGCTTCGTCTTTGTTCTGGCACTAATCGTTACTTTTGCCATTTTTGATTGTTTATAGATCGTTTCTTTTAAGTCCAGGTACAAGATTGAAAAATCTCAATCTAGGCACTTTGGTTTCTGCAAGCACTGAGTGCAAATCAGGGCCCTCTAGTCAGTCATTGCTCAATGCCAGGGGAAAGGAAGGGAGAGACTATAGGGCATTGCTTGTGTCTTACCTTTATCAACAAAGAGGATACTGTTTACACTTTGTAATATTCCTGGGCCATATGGGCTTGATTTTATAACAGGGCATCTATAGTTTCTAGCAGACTTGCTTTTCTGAAATAGACTGTGAAAACTGTAAGGCTTTTTATAGCTATTCTGCATGCTGTTTTAGATTGTTTAATTTGAAAATTTTCAATTTGTATTTTGTATTTCTTATCTTTTCATTACTTTTTCTTACTTTTTTAGGGCTGCTTTTCAACTAAAATTTGTAATTCTGATTAATTGCGCAATTAAATGTATGTTATTTATATTTTTTTACCACTAAATCTCCTTGAGGCTCTGGGCAATGGATGGTTTAAGTGACTTGACCAAAGCCACAAGAAACTGCAGGGGGGGGGGGGGATAGCATACCCTTAATCGCTCGATTAATTGTGATTACATTTTGGTTTATAGTTTATTATTTATAACCTGCCTTTATCCAAGGCGGGGTTCAAATATCACACACAATCATAACCAAATACAAAAAAACAAAAATGTAAAAATAGGTAATCACATCACCTCGCTATACAGTCCATCTCAAAGTGGGACATTTGCCAGGCAGAATAAATATTGCTTCAGTAGCTTCTTAAAGGAAATTGTGTCCTGCTTCTGTTGATCTCTAAAGACAGTAGGTTCCACTCATGGTGGCCAGTGACAGAAATGATACTTTTTCTGGTCCTCTCAAGTCACAGCTGTCGTGGATCAGGTTCAATGAGCTTAGATTCATTCTGAGATTCATTCTACAATCCCAAATGTACCAACAAAAGCAACTTAAACTTTATACAAAACGTCTACCGGTAACCAACACAATGTGATAAGATGAGGGGTCACGTGTCCAAATCTGTAAGTCCCAACCATAATCTGACTGCAGAGTTTTGAACAACTTGCAAAGACTGAATCAAGATGCTGGTAGACCTAGGTAAGCAGTATTACAGTAATCAATCCCACTGAACAGTGGCGATTTCAAAACCAGCCTTAAATCAGATTTCGACAATGACGGTCGCAGCTTACTTAATACTCACATTTTAAAATATGATTTTTAAATCACCGACTGTCATTGTGGTCTGAAGGACAAATTAGAATCCAATAGTACCCCAGGATTACTAACCCGATAGGACATTTTCACCATAGTAGCTTTGACGTTGAATGTTAAAAAGGGGCTCATTGCTTATTTTAATCAGACAACATAAGTGCTTATATGCTTTTACAAAAACAGTCTGTAGTGCACAAATCCTCTTATTCAAAGGTATACCTGGTCTGTAGAAGATGAAAAAGTATGCCTGTCCTCTCTGCTTGTACTTGTGTGTTTTGTAAAGTAATTACATCCCAGCTTCTCCCAGGCTATGGAACCGGAATACTTACACATGGTCTGTGGAAAAGCTGGTGCACTGTGCTCTTGCACCTGTATTTCATATGCATATACCTGCATTCATTTTCATAGGAGCCCCTTTTCCGCACATGAAACACACTTTTCATCCAGAAAAGGCTTTGCCAAATGAACCTCTTTTTGCAAATATACAATACATTGGATACCTGTTATTCGGGACAGAGGTTTATAGTGAGCTGTCATTCCAAAGAATGAAAATAGAAGCAACAGGAAATTTGAGAAGGCAATTTTCAGAGCCATTTACCCAGATAAATTGACTTGAAAATTGCTCTCAGAACAACTAGAAAGCATATGCAGTGTTCACAAAGGGCTGGAGTCTATAAAGTTGCACACCCAAATTTATGACTAACATGCAAATTATAAAATAGTGCCAGTTGTGCGCCTAATGTAATTGTTAAATTAGGTGTCAATTAGCCTTTAGTACCAATAGTAGCCCTTAAATAGTGTTAATTGGCACTAACTTGTAGTTATGGGCCAGATTCTATATATGGCGTCTAAAAAATCCGTGCGGAACTCAGTTTTGCCTAAGCTTATTCTGTAAGATTTACGCACAGTATATAGAATACGCTTAGTTGATATCATCGCGTCTAAATCTGCACAGGCCCATTTACACCAATGAAAATCTGGCATAAATCCCGGTACGTAGATATAGGCTGACTGGGACGTATTCTATAACTATGCGCACAAATTTTGGAACACCCACAAAATGCCCATAAACACGCCCCTTTTGAACTGTGCACATTTATTTTGAACTGCGCGCTTTACCATTTAGGTGCAGTTCATTATAGAATGCGCTTACCGAGTTGTGTGCGTAACTTGCAATTATTGTCAATTAATGCTCATTATTGTTTGTTAAGTGCTGTTAAAAATGCTGATTAGCTTGTTGCATGTGTAGTTCTACAATGCACCTGGATTTCAGAGTGCAAACCTAGGTGCCATATATAGAATCTCCCCCAATGTAATTGCACTTAGGAACTATTCTATAAACTTAGGGCTAGATTCTATATATCAAGGCCTTAAAAAATCGATGCTGAAAAAAATACACCTAGGTGTACTTTATAGAATTATTATTATTAACATTTGTATAGTGCTACCAGACGCACGCACGCACGCACGCAGCGCTGAACACCTGACACAGAGAGACAGTCCCTGCTCGATACAGCTTACAATCTAAAAATACAGACAGACAAGACAATTAAGGGCGAGGAAAGTACTGGGTGAGAAGGAACAAGGATAGGGGAATTGAGTAGTGGTTAGGAGCCAAAAGCAGTGGTGAAAAGGTGGGTTTTCAGCATAGATTTGAAAACAGGTAGAGATGGAGCTAGGCATACAGGCTCAGGAAGTCCATTCCAGGCATAAGGTGTCGCGAGGGAAAAGGAACAAAGCCTGGAATTAGCAGTGGAGGAGAAGGGGGACTTGATTATTGTAACGGCCTAAATTTAGAATATGCCTAAATTTATTTAGAATCTCGTCTTTTCCCAAAGCAAGTAACAAAAAAAATATGCTGAGAGCCCATCTGCATGACTAAATTTAGTTGCAGACAGTTACGCCTAAATTAGGCACAGACCGGGTATATTCTATGTGACCCCTCCAGGGACAAGGAAATACTCAGTGTACCTGAATGTAACTCACCTTGAGCTACTACTGAAAAGGTGTGAGCAAAATCCAAATAAACACATAGATTTTAGAAATGCCCGCAACCCGCCCATTCCACGCCCATGGCTACATCCCCTTTCAACTATGCAACTTAGAATTTATAGGGATCAGGTTTACAGAGTATACTTTAGCACAACAAATTAGATTGAAGACCTTGCAAAATAGATTAAGAACATTAAACTTAAGGGCACTAAATGTTCCTTCTATGCCCCTTATTTCTCCTACAGAGCTTTTTAAGAAATTTCTTAGAGAATCTCTTGGGTTATAGCTACGTCATGCAAGGTTCCACGTTAGGAGTCACAGACCAAGAAAGAAATTTAGGTGTCATCGTCAATGATACGTTGAAACCTTCTGCTCAGTGTGCTGCTGCGGCTAAGAAAGCAAATAGAATGGTAGGTATTATTAGGAAAGGAATGGAAAACAAAAATGAGTACATTATAATGCCTTTGTATCGCTCCATGGTGCGACCACACCTCAAATATTGTGTTCAATTCTGATCGCCGCATCTCAAAAAAGGTATAGTGGAATTAGAAAAGGTGCAGAGAAGGGTGATGAAAATGATAAAGGGGATGGGACAACTTTCCTAAGAGGAAAGGCTAAAGCGGCTAGGGCTCTTCAGCTTGGAGAAAAGGCGGCTGAGGGGAGATATTTTATTTTATTTTTTGTTACATTTGTACCCCACGCTTTCCCACTCATGGCAGGCTCAATGCGGCAGGCAATGGAGGGTTAAGTGACTTGCCCAGAGTCACAAGGAGCTGCCTGTGCCAGGAATCAAACTCAGTTCCTCAGTTCCCCAGGACCAAGGTCCACCACCCTAACCACTAGGCCACTCCTCCACTAGGTTTATAAAATAATGAGTGGAGTTGAACGGGTAGATGTGAAGCGTCTGTTTATGCTTTCCAAAAATACTAGGACTAGGGGGCACGTGATGAAGCTACAAAGTAGTAAATTTAAAATGAATCAGAAAACATATTTCTTCACTCAACGTGTAATTAAACTCTGGAATTCATTGCCAGAGAATGTGGTAGAGGAGGTTAGCTTAGCAGAGTTTAAAAAAAGTTTGGACAGCTTCCTAAAAGAAAAGTCCATAGACTTGGGGAAAATCCACTATTTCTGGGATAAGCAATAGAAAATGTTTTGTACTTTTTTGGGATCTTGTCAGGTATCTGTGACCTGGATTGGCCACTGTTGGAAACAGGATGCTGGGCTTGATGGACCTTTGGTGTGTCCCAGTATGGCAATACTTATGTATTTATGAGAAGAAGCCATTCCCCACTTCCAAAAGGTGTTTTACCTTCTGTATAGATGGAAGATGGAAAAACAAAGGTCGATAGGTATATCTGACGGTGTTTCGCTAGATTGTATAAAATTTAGTGGCATTATGTCCTACTCAAGTATATGTCCCTTGCAGTTATCCTGCTCTACTTATAAAGGATTGCTCTCAGTGGTTTTGGCCCCACATCTGGACTGAAAAATGTAATCTATTTTGGAACTTCTTTGGTGTCCGTGCCGCTGTCTGGGTTGTCACCACTCCTCTGTTTGCTTGATTACCTACAGAGACATTTCCTCTTTCCTTTATTCTTTTTATGTTCACATATTGGACATGTATATCCAACCTTTCTAAAATCAGGATTTAGATGTGGATGGATGCAATCTACATGCCTAAATGCCAGTTTCCATACATCCAAAACACAGATAGGACTTCTAAAATGTTTTCTCTCTCCCATCTCTCTGACAGAAATGATGATCCTGAAGTAGCCAAATGCTGGAAAAGGATTTTCCTCTATTGCTTTTGTCCCTCTTGTTTTCCATCACACAGGCTGTGACATCGCCTAAGACCTGAGCTCCCCAACAGTTCTACATATGACACCCAAAAACTTTTGGCGCTGAAAAAAATCACCCGGGAATCATGCCTAACTTTAGGCACGGCCATTTGCACCAACTGAATAGGTGCAGATCTTTGCTCCGTAATTAGGTGCATATCTCCGTTATTGCACAATTACCCACATAAATTCTAGGAACTTCCCCATTCCACCCATGACCCTCCAATTTCTGTGCCCCCTTTTTGAACTTATATGTAATATTTATGTGTGGATCCTGTACCTACATTTATTCAGGAAATCACTAAAAACCTACCTCTTCAAAAAAGCCTACCCCAACAACCCCACGTAACCCTCTTCACCTACCAGCACAGCATGACTATGATCGAACAGGACATCACGCAATCTTCATCCATGCTGACCCTCCACTTATACCTCATACAATCACTATACAACTTTGTATTTGTTATCCACCGACTGGGCAAACGCCTTTGACGGTACTATGTAAGCCACATTGAGCCTGCAAATAGGTGGGAAAATGTGGGGTACAAATGCAACAAATAAATACATATATTTTAATTTAGGGGGTCTTTTACTAAAGGTGGATTAGCGTTTTTAGCTCGTGCTAAAACTCAGCTGGTGCTAAATGCTGAGACACCCATTATATTCCTATGGGTTTCTCGGCATTAACCGCCAGCTGATTTTTAGCCCAAGCTAAAAACAGTAGTAAAAGACCCACTAAATCTAATTAGTTCCAATAATTGCTTAAGAAGCCAATTATCTGCACTAATTAGCTTCAATTAAATTGTGCATGCAAATTGGGCGCTTGCCCAGATATGAGTGAAAATATTTGGCGACATATATAATTAGAGAGCAAATGTAATGGTATAAGTAAGTTAATATCAACAGTCACAAAACTTACATCCGCAGAGAAGACACTAGAAAAATGCTTAAGAATAGTCTTTCTGAGCCGAAGCTCCAAACAGTTTCCATGAGAAAAGTATCTAAGAAGTCTTTCCAAAGTAGAGCTAAAGAATGCTGGATGCAGTGAATGAAAATTCCGATCAGCAACTAGACATAATACACAACACCTGGTCGTCAACTCTACAGTGTAAACAGTGCTGATTCTAAGTCATGATACGAGCACAGAAAACAACCTCATTTATTTTTAAATGATGAATTTGAAGGCAAACCCAGTCAATCAGATGCCTTCAATGCATTTTGTACTTCATGTGCAAGCAACAGCATGACCAAATGACAGAGTAAATATCTGAAGAACCTTTCAGACACAATTTTCAACTAATTTTAGCATGACTATATATTTTTAAAAACCCACCAATAATATACATTTTAAGCTGATAACCTGCTGTAGCAGCGGAGACCGTTTTCCCCACGCTCCAGGGTCCTTTTTACCGCAGCGGGTAAAAAGCCCCTCCCCACCCAAATTGCCATGCAGTAATTTTACTCTTACCAAGTGGCCGTGCAGCGGAGATCACTTACTGCCACCCGTTGAGGTGGCTGTAAGGGCTCCCGCAGTAACCAGGCAGTAACTGGGGATTGCCGTCAGGTTAGCACCGCAGTAAAAATTCCAAAAATATTTTCTAGCATGCCGAAAATGGCACACACTTGAGCCAGAACTACTGCCAGTGGCTGCATTGGTAGTTCTGGGTTGCCACGCAGCAACCCTTTCATAAAAGGGCCCTACAATTACTAAGGTATCCTTTTACTAAGCTGGGGTAAAAGTAGCCTTAGCATGCCATACGTGTTTTTTTCCTGTATGCTAAGACTATTTTTACTGCAGCCCGAAAATAGCCGATTTTCTTATTTTTATTCTTCGCTAATCAGTTAGTAGTAAAGAGATGTAGTAAAGGTAGCTGACATTACAGGGGCTAATGTTAGTGTATGGTGCTGTGCCACTGTGGTCCCAGACCTAGGACTCCCAGGTTCATGAACCTGAAATTCAGCTGTGGATAAGGGGCAAAGGAGCCCCAGGTCTGCAAATGTTTCCTTTCCCTGAATCAGGATCAATTTAAAATTATTGGTCAAGTCTATGCCCGCACCTCCAAACACAAAATCTGGAGGTCCGATGGACCTCTAGGCCCCCTACCCCCTAAAGCACAAAAACCCCTGGTGGTCCAGTGGAACCACTAGTTTCCCCCTCTTTCCCACCCCCACATCACACAAAAATGCCCTGGTGGTCCAGTGGGACCACTATCTATCCGCCCTCCCCCGGCAGCCTACCTCTCAGTAGTCTTAGTAGTGGGAGGAAGGAGGGACTAGCAGTCCCTCCCTCTTCTTCGGGCGCCTTCCCAAAATGTGTCATCCTGCCCTGCCCGAAGCATCCTGGGATGCACTGGATGGGGCTTAATTTCCATTCATGGGTTAAGCCCCACCTGGCGCATCCCACCGGGCAGGGTGGGACACCACCATTTTGGGAAGATGCCCAAAAAGGATGGAGAGAGTGCTAGCCACCAGGGCATTTTTGTTCAATGTGGAGGGGTGGGAGGGGGAGAAGCTAGCAGTACCAATGGACCACCAGAGGTTTTGTGCTTTGGGGGTGGGGTGGGGGGATGGGAGGGGGAAGCTAATAGTCCCACTGGATCACTAGAGTTTTTGTGCTTTTGGGGTGAGGGGCCTGGAGGTCCACAGGACCTCTAGGTCTTGTTTTGGGGGGGGGGGCTTAGAAAATCCCGGACCTGTCAAACCGCTTCAGTGGGTCTCCCTCATTCCTCCCTTGCTAGCAAACTCTAACACCTAGCTGGCGTAAGGTTTGCAGCGGTAACAGCGCCCTTGTTTGGCGCACTGCCCGCTGATCATGAGGGATGAATGCGGGAGACCCTTGTTTGCATGCATTTGTATGCAATTAGCGTTCAGAGCTGGCAAGCGCGTAATTACACACACTCACCGGCTCTGATCATCGGGCGAGAGCAAGCACAGGCACTAGTATGGCGCTATTGGCCTCTAGCACCCGTGTTTGCTTCTGATCATTGGCCCATCAGTCTGCTCAGATCCCTTCTTCTCCCATCTCCCCTTCACCTTTTTCTGCTCTTCTGAAGTGCAGCCAGCTCCATAGCAACCACTCAGTCTCTAGTGGAATAAGGACCAAGATGAACTTGGGAAAATCCACTGCTTATTTCTAGGATAAGCAACATAAAATCTGTTTTACTGCTCTGGGATCTTGACAGGTACTTGTGACCTGGATTGGCCACTGTTGGAAACAGGATACTGGGCTGATGGACCTTCAGTCTGCCCCAGTATGGCAATTCATATGCTCTGAAGAGAAATGATCATAGGACCTGTGAGCTCTTGCACACTGGCAGGTCCCAGCAGGAATGGAGGACTACAGGGCTCACAGACCATTGAACTTTCTTGCAGGAGAAAGGTTTGCAGCTGTGGGTTGGCAGATCTTCTGGTCAGCAGCACCATGGCATCAATCCCAGAACAGTGTTTCGTTACCAATCAAAGTCTGGTGCCAGAGGCAGTTGCCTATATATTGCTTATGGCTAAATCTGGGCTTTTTCCATAAATTCTTTATATTAAGCTAACATGTACTCTTATGTGTACTGTGATTGCAAGGTTACTAATGATGGATTCAGTATGAGTGTTAACTACCTTTCTCCAGCCTCGAGAAAATGCTAAATTGAGTCTCATACTACTAAATCAAAAGCTGCCAATTCCAAAGGAAATAAAGGCTGAATCTTAACATGACACATTCCTGCTAAATGTGGTTTGTGTTATTTTAGTGCATCTTATGATTTGTAAGCTGCATGCATTTGGCCACCTGTCTGATTGCTTTATTAATTGTGTACCTCACTTAGCATTTAAAAGTGCTCTATAAATAAAACCTAATAACAGTCGTAAAAGTCATTATGGCACATAGCTTTTGGCACTATTAGCAAAGGTGCAGTGAATCCGCCATCACATATTTGTTATTCTTTCAAGTGCTTAGGGTATTATTGGGAGATGGGAACCTGAAGCCATGAGTTTAACCCGTCCTTTCAGTGATTGTAGGGCCATCGCTGTTGCGTCTGGTAATATTGGCACATCTTGAGAAACTTTGCAAGACTTCGTACTTCTTCTGCCCTTAGCCTCCCCTCCCCTCCCCACACAACACATTCTCAGCGATGGCTCTGTGAGCCTTGTTGTCAGCTGCACCTTGCAGTCATCTTTATATAAGTAATCATCTCATCGTGTGCAGATCAATCAGCCCCGTCCAGTCCTCTGATCTCAGCTCTCGCTTTGCAGCGCACAGCCCGCGCAATGGAGGCTGCTTTCCTTTGTAATTTGAGCACTTGATTTAGTGGGCACATTAGTCTTGTCAGTTCATAGCCGTACGCCGTGATGTTATTCATAACCGGTGATAGTATTATCTGCTGTACAGTTGAACTGTAAATCAGAACCAGTTGTCAACTTCAATATTTATGGGCGTCTGGGGAAAATAATTTTTAGTCAGACACCCTTAGCGGCACAAGAGTAACACCGACGTTTGGATGGGGGGGGGGTGTCCAGAAGGGGGGAAAATTGAGGTGAGAGAGAGAATGAGCGGCCTTGCTCAAATGTTGGGATTAGAAGTTATTCAGAAGTGTCAGAAAGCATCTTTGTTCAGGGGGGCTAGGCCGTGAGCTCTCGGAGTCTTGCCGATTTCCAGCTCCTTTGTGTGTTGGCTTCTCGGTCTTTGCTGTCACCGGTTCTGAAGGTTGAAGAGAGGAGCGGTGTCAGGGAACTGATTGGGAGCAAAGAATTCTCCAAGACAATCTGAATCACATATTCAGCTACTTTGCCAGAGTGGATTAGGATGATCTGAGGGAGCTTTGCGAGCTCGATAAAAATCAGTCAGAGAAGTATTTTCTGAAAGAATACTACCCTTTTTGTCCTTCCAAGTCAATTGTGCCGAAGTGGAGTTTTGTTTTTTTTTGGTCCTATCTGTAGATCTTTTTTTTTTTCAACTTCTTTTGTAGCTGTGGCTCATTGTTTTTAAATAATGAATGTAAATTCTGTAAACATGCAGATCAGTTGGAAGGAGTCACTTTTGATCACTATGAAAACTGTGTGCCCTTCCCAGACTTTTTGCACCTTATTAATTCTATTAAGTTCAACAAAGTTTTATTTCATTTCTTTTTAATTCTAAATAGTTGATATGTTTGGTAGGCTTTCTGCAACAAGAAGGCTGTGAAGAAACAGGACTGCTAAAGGGATGGTTTGAGAACTTAGAAACAGTGGCGTACCAAGGGGGGGGGGGTGCGGTCCGCCCCGGGTGCACGCCGCTGGGGGGTGCCGTCGGCTCCGAGTTTGCTAACTTCGCTCGTTCGCTGTAGCTCCCTCTGCCCCGGAACAAGAAGAAGGCTAAAACAGAATATGAAGAAAAACTTGCTGCAGAGGCTAAAACTCACAGTAACAACTTTTTCAGGTACATCAGAAGCAGAAAGCCTGTGAAGGAATCCATGGGACCGTTAGATTACAAAGGAGCAAAAGGTGCACTCAGGGAGGACTAGGCCATAGCAGAGAAACTGAATGAATTTTTTGCTTCTGTCTTTACGGAAGATGTAAGAGATCTGCCTGTACCAGAAATGGTTTTCCTGGGTGATGATGTGGAGGAACTGAAAGAAATTGGGTTTCTGCCAGGTACTTGTGACCAGGGGCATAGCCAAACTTCAGCGGGAGGGGACACATTTTAGCCTCCCCCCGCCATTTTTTACACCCCCCTGCCGCCACCACCACCAACTTTGACCTCCCCGCCGATGACCCTCACGACCCCCCCTCCCGCCATCGCCGTCACCATCGGCTACCTTTGCTGGCAGGGGACCCCAACCCCTGCCAGCCGAGGTCCTCTTCTTCCGGCGCAAGGCTTCATTCTGTTTCTGTGAGTCTGACATCCTGCACATTGTACGTGCAGGACGTCAGACTCACAGAAAAAGAACAAAGCCTTGCGCCGGAAGAAGAGGACCTTGGCAGGCGGGGGTTGGGGTCCCCTGCCAGCAAAGGTAGCCGACGGTGGCGGCGGGGGAGGGTTGGCGGCGGGAGGGGGGTTGAGAGGGTCATTGGCAGAGGTGTCCAGGGCCAAATCTACACGGCCCCAGGCCCCCGTGGCCCCATGTAGCTACGCCACTGCTTGTGACCTACCTTGGCCACTAGATGGACCATTGGTCTTACCCAGTATGAATACTCTTATGTTCTTATGTTTATTTTTCTTGTTGTAATTTCCTTTTCAAGGGAAGAGTTTTATTGTCAAGAATGTACACTGCCGAGAAGTACATTATAGATAATTGAGCGGTATATAAGACAAATATAACATAGCATAATACAGCATTTGTGACTGTAAATACCTGGCTGTTGTTTTTTGAATGAAGCTTGTGAATAAAAAACAAAAAAGCAGGTATGGTGGACATCTCAGATAAGGTTGGGGCTGAGGGTGACCCAAGGGCGAGAACAATTTAGTAGTTTCTGTAGAAAACATCTTAAAATCCTTCCCGAAGCACACAGACCAGTATGGAATAAAGTCTCTAGGCAGACATACAAAAAACATTCCAGAAAAATGAGTGTGTGTTATAAAACATCTAATTTATTTGATCATCCCCAGGTGCACAAATATATACAGTAACAGGGTTATGAAAATAATGATGCAAACATAAAAGCAAAGTAAGATAATTGCAAAAGGTGTCAAAAATGTTCAGAGTGTTTGCAGTCCTTGGTCTCCTCTGAGGTGGGCTCACTTCTCTGTTCTCTTGTACTCCTTTGCAAATGCCTCTTTACTCTTAGAACTTTTAGCGGTCCTCTCTCCTCTGCAGTGGCGTAGCTAAGGGTGGGCCTGGGTGGGCAGAGGCCCACCCATTCTTGCCTCAGGCCCACCCAATCAGCAGCCCATGATGCTCCCAAAACTCGTCAATAGTGGTGCCTCACTACTCTCTCTTCCGCTTCTGCACTTGTGGCCTGGCATCTGCCTGAACCCCCTCTCCCGGTCTACCTCAGAGCTACTGCTGGCGGCAATTCCTATAGGCATCCTGCGCCAGCCCTGCGGGCTTCTCTCTATCATGGCCTACCCTCAGTGATGTCACTTCTTGTTTCTTTGTCGGGAATGTGGTAGAGAGAAGCCTGCAGGGCCGGTGCAGGTTGCCTATAGGAACCATGACAGGCAACGACTCTGAGGTAGGACTGGGGGAGGGGGTTCAGAGAGAAACGGGCAGATGTTGGGTCATTAAAAAACCCCACTATATTGTATGTATGTACAGGCGTAGGGGTGGGGGTGGGAAGGGCCCACCCAAAATGGCAGGTCTGCCTACGCCCCTGCTTCCTCTGTACATATACACTTTAGAGCCTGGGATAGATTCTGATCTCCTTTTATTCGGTGCTGTTTCAGTGCTACTGGTATTTCCTTTGTTCTTCACCATGACTTCTGGCTCTTTGTTTCAAGTGCAGGTCAGAGTTTTACACAAGATTTGGACCCTACCTCCTCTCTCCTCTAGGTCTCCAGCCTTCACCGGGACCACCACTTTCCACCTTTAATCCTGTCCTTCTCAAGACTGTAGGCTAGTAGTCATTTCACTCAGTTTCTTTCTCTGATTTCTGGATCAGATCTCTGCGTTGATCTCTCTTTCCTCCTCTGTATGGGTACACTGTGCTTTGGAACTGCTCTGAACCAGAATATACATAAGTATTGCCATACTGGGACAGACCGAAGGTCCGTCAAGCCTAGCATCCTGTTTCAAAAAGTGACCAATCCAAGTTGCAAGTACCTGACAAGATCCCAAAATAGTACAATACATTTTATGCTGCTTAACCTAGAAATAAGCAGTGAATTTTCCCCAAGTCCATCTGAATAACGGCTTATGGACTTTTCTTTTAGGAAGCTATCCAAACCTTTTTAAACCCCGCTAAGCTAACTGCTTTTACTACATTCTCTGGCAAAGAATTCCAGAGTTTAATTACATGTTGAGTTAAGAAATATTTTTTCCGATTTGTTTTACATTTACTACTTTAAAGCTTCATTGCGTGCCCCTAGTCCTAGTATTTTTGGAAAGAGTAAGCAAGCGATTCATGTCTACCCGTTCCACTCCACTCATTATTTTATAGACCTCTATTATATCTCCCCTCAGCAGTCTAGCTGCTTCAGCCTTTCCTTATAGGGAAGTTGTCCCATCCCCTTTATCATTTTCGTCGCCCTTCTCTGTACCTTTTCTAATTCCACTATATCTTTTTTGAGATGCAGTGACCAGAATTGCACACAATATTCGAGGTGTGGTCGCACCATGGAGCTGCGTCAACCACTGATTCTTCTTTATTTTAAATGGAAGCTAGCTTCTCATTCTCAGTGAGCCTCAGGGGACTGTGTGGACCAGATTGGCAGCCCCTGTGCAACCTACTTCTCCTCCTTAGTCCCAATAGCATGAGGCCAGGGCTCAGATGTGCTCAGGGGTGGGGAACCACTGCTTGTAGTTCTGTATCTCGTCTATACTGGACTCCTCTGGGGGAGGAAAAACCTAGACTCCTCCCTAAACTCTGGGTTTTATGGTTCCCTCCAAACGCTAAGGCTCTAATGTCATTGGGTTTCTTTCCCAGAATAAAGAACCCCTTCTTTAGTTTTGGCTGGCATTACTTTGGAGCAGGGATTCCGAATGCTTCCCTTTCACTGTACAAGAAGGCACATTGTAGCATCCTGCTACACAGGACTGCTATGCGGACTGTTCTAGAAATTCAAAAGATTGGTAACTGAGTGCTTGCTCAAGCTTGAGGATAGAAGGATCAGGCCTGAGGTCAGCTGTAACTCAATTAAGAGACATCCAACAGCTCACAGCACATTCATACGTATTATATGAAACTAGTAAAAAAGGCCCGTTTCTGAAACCAATGAAACGGGCGCTAGCATGTGGCTTTTTTTTGTGTGTGTGTGTGTGTATGTGTCACAGAGTTTTTGTGTGTGTGTTTGAGTGTGTGAGTGTGTGAGGGTGGGGTGTGTGTGCAGGTTGTTGATGTGTGTCTTTTTTTTTATTTGTTTTTTGGGTGGGGGGTTGAGGGATGTGCTGTGCTGTGCTGTGCTGGCAAAGTGGGATGGATTGGTGTGTGGCTTTGAGGGTGTGTTTCTGTTGTATTGTGTGTGTGTGTGGTTTTGTCTGTCAAGGAGGTGTGTGGAGGGGGGTCTTTCTGTTGGTGAAATGTAAATGTGGTTATAGGGGGGTCAGCCTTTGCTGAGTGGTGGATTGTTTTTTCCGGGGTTTTTTTTTTGTGTTGTGCTGAGGCAGCAGTGTTGTTTTAGATGGGCGGAAGGTAGAGGAGCACGTTCTTGGTCTGTCGGTATTTTTTGGCCGTTTCAGGGCTGCTGTAGGGGAACGCTGGAAGTGAAATGTGCTGTGGGAAGCAGCGCCATCTTTTTCCGTTGGGCTGGGGTTCTGGGCATCCTGGAGGTGGGAGACGGCTTGCCTGAGAACGCGGATGGTTGTTTTAAGTTGGCGGAAGGGAGAGGAGCACGGTCTCAGGCCATCGGGGGGTGATCCGGTATGTTCAGTCCATTTCAGGCCTGCTGCAGGGGAATGCTGGAACATTTATGCGCTGCGGGAAGCAGCACTGTCTTTTTCCGGGTGCTTGGGGAATCCCCGAGGTGGGAGATGGCTTGCCTGAGGCTGGGGATGGTTGGGCACGTCCTTGGCCGCTTCAGCAAAAGGGGAAGAGGAAGGGGGTAGGGAGGGCGGGGCTGAGAGACATGGTCAGTGTTGTGGCTTCACCACCATGAATCCACGAACCCTTCAGGGAGTGACTGAGTGACTTCAGAACGTTGTCTTCAGAACGTTGAGGGTGAGTTTTATTATAGTAGATATGCACACACATCACAAATCCATCTCCTTTCTGCCTAAACTGAACTCCTTTTGCACTTGACTGCGGTGTTCTACCAAGCATTTTCATTTTTGAATACACTGCTTACCTGTTGTTTGTACAAAATATTGAGTTGATACATCTGGTACCAAAACTACGGTGCTGAAGCCTGAGAGTGTTCTTGTGACCCCCTGAAGCAGGCGGGTTTGTCCGCCGTAACATGGCCATGTGTTGGGTCCTGTCTTTGTGCCTTAATAAAGACTCCGATTTGCTCATATGTCATCCCCTACTTCTCTGGATGTGTCTTGGATATCCGTAGGGGTTGTTTCTTGTTTTTCCTTTAGATGTTGCCGACAATCAGACTGCGTAACAACAGGTGCACACTTTCCATGTGTTCACTTTTATATGCGGATGCACTCACACAGTTTTAGAAAAGGCATTTTCCTCAGGTACAACAGGCGTTGCACACAGAAAAACCTCTTAGTTTATTTAAACTCTTGATATACCGCTTTTCAGTCAAAAGGACAACAAAGCAGTTCACGGATCAATTAAAAAATATATATATCTGCGGGGGGGGGGGGGGGGGGGGAGAGTGAGGAGGAATATAGGTAGTTCCATACATCTAGAGTCTCGGGCAACTGAGTGTAGGAGATCACATCTCTAGGAAAGCCTGACTAAAAAGACAGGTTTTTAGGTTACACTTGAAGTGCAAACGGGAAGCTTTTCATCACAAGGCAGTGGGTAGATCATTCTAGAAAAGTGAGACATGATACCAAACTGCAGATCAATAAGTGCACATAGACAAATCTATCATAAAAGTGAAAGATCTTAGAAACAGCAGCGATGCATCCACTGATCTTATTGTCCTGGGGCCACTGGAGACATTGGGATTAAAATAGTAAACTTGCTCAGTAAGCAGTTTTTGTCCATAACTGATGTCTGGGCTTTCTTTACTAAATGGGAAAAAAAGCTTTTTGCCATTAGGAATGTGAAGGCAGTCCTTAAATATTGATTAAAATCTTGCTCATTTTTCTGGCAAATGAGCCATGAAACATATGCTCAAAAGTATGGCATAGGAAAAAGAAATAATGAAATGAGAAATGCTGTGCTGGTCCTACAAAACTAGCATATCTAATATTAGAAGATAATATTATTAACAGGCTGCCTATGTGTGAAGGCCACAAAGATACCTATTTCCAATCTGTTTGCAAGGACACATAGGTGCCAGGAGCAGGTGTGAATGTTGATGCATAAAGTATGTACGTACTCAGGTAGTCTATAAATAATTTATTTATGTATTTTATTTATTTGTTACATTTGTATCCCACATTTTCCCACCTATTTGTAGGTTCAATGTGGCTTACATAGTACCGGAGAGGCCTTTGCAGGCTCCGTTGTGAACAACTACAGGGTGATGTTGTGGTAAGATCAAGTTCATGTGGCACAGCCACATTAGGGAATCGGAGAACGGAAGAGTTGTGTTATGTCCATTACGTGCTTTAGTTTGGTTGTGTTGCAGAGATTAGTCATTTAAATTGGATCAGTAGGGTATGCCTTTTTAAACAGGTTGGTTTTTAGTGATTTGCGGAAGTTTAGGTGGTCGTACATCGTTTTCGAGGCTTTTGGTAATGCGTTCCACAGTTGTGTGCTTATGTAGGAAAAACTAGATGCGTAAGTTGTTTTGTATTTAAGTCCTTTGCAGCTTGGGGTAATCACGACCCTGCCCAAAATCTACCCTAGAACATCAAGTAAACGTATGCGCATTATGACCATCACACATACGTTTACGCGTGGGGTAGTTTGATAAGAGTCACACTAAAATGTATAAAATTATCCTCATATCCTCAGATTCTATATATGTCTCCTAAAGTTGCACGTGTAAATGCGGCCAAATTGTACACGCAACTTAATTGGTTAGCAAGCCAATCGGTGCCAGTAAATGGCCACTAACCAGCAATTCTGAGCAATGGCATGTTCTGTATAGTGGTACGTGCAAATTCTAACAAATGGATCTCAAAATGGGGTGTGGCCATGGGCGGGGGTTGGGCATTCCTAACAATTATGCACACTGTTATAGACTATGCCAGATCCATGCCTTAGTTAGGCATGGGTGTTTACAGCAGGTTTTAGTTAGCATAAATGGTCGTACATAAATTTTAGTCATGGGAACGGGCAGTACATGTAGTCTATAAACCAAGCCTAACTTTAGGCGAGTTTTATAGAATAGCGATAAGGAGGGGGGTTTTTCGGCACCATATATAGAATTCACACCATTATGTAGAGGAAGAACTGGTAGTAGAAGTAACTCACAATACAGTAATGGATGCATTTTTAATGTTCTCAACAGTGCTAATGAGATTGCTGCCTTTTCAGCGCTATTTATTTTAATCTCAGGAACTGTCACATACTCTCTGTGACCTGAAATGGTTTTAAGAGACAACCAGGCTGATATTCAAAGTAGGTTGTACTTTCAACAGAAGGAAGCAAATGCATAACTTGCTTATATGTATATTTTTAAACGTTAGGGGCAATTCTATACCTGGGCACCTCCATGTAGGTGTGGTGAGAGCATGTTCAATAAAGACAACTGGGTGCCCAGATTCCTTTATAGAATACTAGTGTAATCTGGTATCAACGCACCTTACATTTACAAGCCCACAGTTACTAGCAATGGACCTGCCAAAACTGGGGGTGTTTAAATGCACCAAAGATACGTGTAACTTACATTATTCCATACGTTTCTTGTTCAAGTAGTAGTCTCACCAATACTGGGTCGCTGAGAGGGGGGACAGGGGGGCAAAATTCCTGGGGCCTGGCCTCCAAGGGGGGCTCGGCGGTAGTGCCACCGTATCAGCAAGATTACCATGGTAGGAAGGCAGAAGGTGGCTTTGGCAGGCTGCCACTGCATTGGTCTCCTGCTCCTATGTGTCCCGTCCGGGTTAGCAGCACGATACGTTAACTTGCTGCTAACCCGGCTTGTACACACACGATCAGAAGATCAATGCAGACTGAAGTCTTCTGTTCTGACTGCCGCTCCAGAGGTCCCTTGTCCAGGTCCCTCCTTCTCCTGATGTCTGGTACTTCCTGTTTATGCCGTTGCTGGGAGTGATAGGGGGTGCGGTAGCAAAGGAAGGATCGACGGCGGCAGAGGGGCACATGGGGCAGGGGCTCCTCATTGGGGGAGAGAGTGGGGATGCAGCAGAGGAGGCGGCGGCAGCCCGAGCAAGAGGCGGGGTGGCAGCCAGCAGCCTTGCCTCAGGCCCTGCCCGGTCTCTCGGCAGCCCTGCACCCATGCTCTGCCCTTTTACATGCCCCCTTACATTTACATGCTATACCCTGGTTTCTGTATAGGCGCCCAAAGTTGGTACACAAATTTGGGTATGGATTCTGGATCCATGCACAAACTAATTAGTTAATGAGACAAGTTATTCAAAGTCATTAAATCATAAGTACATAAGTACATAAGTAGTGCCATACTGGGAAAGACCAAAGGTCCATCTAGCCCAGCATCCTGTCACCGACAGTGATCAATCCAGGTCAAGGGCACCTGGCACGCTCCCCAAACGTAAAAAACATTCCAGACAAGTTATACCTAAAAATGCGGAATTTTTCCAAGTCCATTTAATAGCGGTCTATGGACTTGTCCTTTAGGAATCTATCTAACCCCTTTTTAAACTCCGTCAAGCTAACCGCCCGTACCACGTTCTCCGGAAACGAATTCCAGAGTCTAATTACACGTTGGGTGAAGAAAAATTTTCTCCGATTCGTTTTAAATTTACCACACTGTAGCTTCAACTCATGCCCTCTAGTCCTAGTATTTTTGGATAGCGTGAACAGTCGCTTCACATCCACCCGATCCATTCCACTCATTATTTTATACACTTCTATCATATCTCCCCTCAGCCGTCTCTTCTCCAAGCTGAAAATCGCGGGACGATTGTGAAAAATTACAAGAGGACCTTACGAGACTGGGAGACTGGGCATCTAAATGGCAGATGACGTTTAATGTGAACAAGTGCAAAGTGATGCATGTGAGAAAGAGGAACCCAAATTATAGCTATGTCATTCAAGGTTCCACGTTAGGAGTCACAGATCAAGAAAGGGATCTATGTGTCGTCATTGATGATACGTTGAAACCTTCTGCTCAGTGTGCTGCTGCGGCTAAGAAAGCAAATAGAATGTTAGGTATTATTAGGAAAGGAATGGAAAAAAAAATTGAGGATGTTATAGTGCCTTTGTATCGCTCCATGGTGTGACTTCACCTCGAATATTGTGTTCAATTCTGATCGCCGCATCTCAAAAAAGACATCATTCCATGACAAGTGGTCTGGTGGTCCCTGCACGACCATAACAGATTTCGATGAAATTTTCTGTGAACATGCATACATTTCCTCAATGAACATTGTTAAAGTTTTACGTTCGCCGATGCAATACTTGCTGAGATATAGTAATCTGTTTGACCCCATACTGTAGCCTTCGCACAGGGACCACCAGACCACATGACATGGAATGACCCAGTTGGAATTAGAAAAGGTGCAGAGAAGGGCGATGAAAATGATAAAGGGGATGGGACAACTTCCTTTTGAGGAAAGGCTAAAGCAGCTAGGGCTCTTCAGCTTGGAAAAATGGCGGCTGCGGGGAGATATGATAGAGATCTATAAAATAATGAGTAGAGTTGAACGGGGGCATGCAAAATGTCTCTTTCCAACCATCTAAATTTATTGCAGATGAAAACTCACCTACTTCTCCAAGCTAAAGCCATAGAACCTGTCCCATCATAAGAAAGAATCAAGGGTTTTAGTTGAGATACTTCCTAATTCCAAAGAAGACAGGAGGCTTATGCCACTACCTTTTCAAGGAGAAATTCAAAATGACTGCTATACCTTCCATTCTTCCTTTGCTTAGTAAACAGGATCAAATGGTACCCTGGATCTGAAGGATGCATGTGCACATTTTTCAATCTATTCTCTTTATAAGAAGTCACTCAGATTTACCCTTCAATACAACATTCTTCTTTTTGGCCTTTCATTGGCTCCCAGGGTGTTTTCAAAGTGTCTCATGGTGGCAGCAACACACCGTCACAAGCAATGCCATTTAGTATTTCCTTACCTGGATGTCTGGCTCCTAGTGGCTCATTCAGAATTACAAACCTTGATTCTTCTGCAGAAAACAGTTGCTCTCCTATAGTTTCTGGGGTTCCTTTTTAACTTTCAAAAGTCCACACTTCATCCAGCCAATGTTATTTTCCTCATAGGAGTTGTTTTGGACAGCATCCAGTTCAGAGCTTTTCTCCCAGATGACATAGTCCAGATGCTCATGGCCCATGTTCAAGCCATACAAACAGTGCCCAAGGTCACATGTTGGCGGCTATTCATGTGATTCCCCAAGCTTAGCTGAAAATGTTGTGTCCTTGGTGGGATCTTAAATTTCAGTAGAATCAATGTACTCAGCCTCTTTATACAATAAAATATAAAGTGCATTTATAGACCACACTGTACTATAACTTAAAGTTCAAGGCAGTTTACAATGTGATAAAACTTGGCATACCCAATGAAGTTAATGTTAATAAAAATTACATATTCCTTTTAGAATAATACTACTTCATTTAGCTGTCTCAAATTTTTTGAAAAAAAAAAGTCTTTAAATATTTACAAAACTGCCTGTAATCAGGCACACATTTCAAGAGTGCAGGTAAATGTAACACCCCCTTGCTGAGCACTCCTGGATTCAGGGTCCAACCTGGCTGGAGCCTTCTGAAGGCAGCCTCCATCGGTCCCTTACTCGCTTGGCATTCAGTGCCTCCACCTGGGGAGGAAAAGTGTTAGTGGATAACTGCTGTGAACAGGGCTGGCTAATAAATTAAACAGGCTTTATCTAACTATTTACACATATCTCTCTATATAAAACGCACCTCCAACGTTCTATGAAGCCTCTTTTAGCCAAAAGTGAAGGGGGTGAGATCGCATTGTGTCTGCCCCGCCCACGCGTCAAACGTGATGACGTCGAGGGCGGAGCAATGACACTCAACCAATCGCATCGCTCGGCAGCGAAGCATCAGGGAAGGAGGCAGCGCTCTCGACGTCTAGCCTTCCCTTCGCTGTGTTCCGCCTTCTTCTGACGTCAAGGATGACGTCAAAAGAAGGCGGAACACAGCGAAGGGAAACCTAGACGTCGGGAGCGCCGCCTCCTTCCCTGACGCTTCGCTGCCGGAACCGCCACGGAGGTACATTTTAAAAGAAGAAAAAAAAAACGGATGCATGGATGCGAAGGGGGGGAGAAGAAGAGGGCGGGCCAGGCTGGGATCATGGGAGAGAGAGGAGCATGGATGCGAGGGGGGGGTCATGGAAGGGAGAGAGGGAACTTGCTGGAAAAGGATGAATGGAGGCGGCAGGGGACAGAGGAGCATGGATTGCAGGGCAGGCCTCAGGCAGAGAGGGGAAATGCTGGATAGGGATGAATGGAGGGGGCAGGTGACAGAGTAACATGGATGGCCATGGATTGGGACGGCAGGGCTCAGGGAAAGGGGAATTGCTGGATAGGGATGAATGGAGGGGACAGATGGGCATGGATGGATATGGATTGCAGGGCAGGCCTCAGGCAGAGAGGGCAAATGCTGGATAGGGATGAATGGAGGGGGCAGGTGACAGAGTAACATGGATGGCCATGGATTGGAACGGCAGGGCTCAGGGAAAGGGGAATTGCTGGATAGGGATGAATGGAGGGGACAGATGGGCATGGATGGATATGGATTGCAGGGCAGGCCTCAGGCAAAGAGGGGAAATGCTGGAAAGGGATGAATGGAGGGGGCAGGGGACAGAGGAGCATGGATGGCCACACACACACACTCTCTATCACACTGTGTCTCACATACACACTTGCACACACTCTCATTCTCACACTCACACCCAGAATCACTCTCTCTCACACACTCACACTTTCACTCTGACTCTCAAACAGTCACTCTCACATACACTCTCCCAAACATACACACTCCGAGGAAAACCTTGCTAGCGCCCGTTTCATTTGTCTCAGAAACGGGCCTTTTTTACTAGTCTTTATATATTCAGCTATTATGAACAAAACACCAATAGTCTTGGCCCTTAACCTCTTAAAGCAAATATAAACAAAACACCAATAGCATTGGCACTTAACCTCTTAAACCATATGCACTCCTTCTTCCGGTGGAGCTGCCGGCCAAGATGGCCGCAACTCTGTGAGCTCCACGAGTTCCCGATCGTGGACCCCCGCATAACGTGCTCCTAACGTCCTGCAGCGCAATCGACACCTGCCCGGGAGTCCGCTGGAAACGGGACGTATGCAAAAATAATAACAAAACCCGGCATTCCAGCGAGCAAAAGCCGAGAAAAACAGAACGCCGAGACAGCCCGCCTTTCCCTCGCAGGAAACCGCGCGAATCCAACCCAGGAGAAGAATCGGAGAAAGGCAAAGTAAGAGCTCGCGCTGAGGGCGCCGAACGACATCCAACGTTGCCTGCAGTCGGGGGCCCAGTGGTGGCACAAACCCAGGCAAGTTTAAAAACCCCGAGAGGGGGAGGGGTGCAAAACGAGGAGAGGCGGGCAGTCATTAAAGAAAGTAAGGGGATTTGAGCTGCAGTCGAGAGGCATCTGGAAGGCCCAGGAAAAAGCAAAAAAAAAAAAAAAATATATATATATATATATATATATATAACAAGCTGCCAGCATAAACTTCAGAGTGAAAGAGCCCGGTAGAAAGCCACACTTTAGAAAGGTTTAAACTAAATATCTCCCTCTCTTCTGAAGTACCTGGGCAAGCCCTCCAGCACAGCTTTGAGAGTACAGGATATAACAGCTTGTAGAAGGGGTTTCTAAGCTGCAAGAGCACCCTAACCGACCAGGAGTAATAACAGTCTTCAATACAACAGTGCCATCTTTAATACATTTATATGGCAGCCCGAGGATCAAAAAAGGAGGCGGAGAAAACCAGAGGAGGAGGACTCAAGATGGCTGAAAAGAGCTCTCCCCCATCCCCGTCGGTGAGTTCCGTATGGGCCTCGGAAATAATTGCTGAAGTGAAAACGGCAGTAGAGGAGGCTATGAGTCATAAGCTACAACAAATAATTGATAAGCTAGATGGAATGGACCAGAAGTTTACCAACTTTACTGCAGACTTGCAGGATGTTCAGCAAAGACTAGGCAATGTGGAAACCAAAGCGTAGGAATCAACAGCAGATATTGAACACCTTAAGAAAGCAGTGACATCACTGGAAGAGAAAGTGGACGATTTGGAGAACCGCTCTCGAAGGAACAACCTCAGACTGGTCGAAATACCTGAATCGATAAAAGATGCTGATCTGCGGGGTTTTCTAGAGCCATGGCTTACCAAGACACTGATGACTCAAAGTACCGCGAGCCCAGTAAAGATAGAACGAGCTCATAGGCTGGGTCCCAGGAGAGCTCTCAACGATAGACCAAGGGTGGTAATACTCAGACTGCTCCACTATCACCATAAGATGGAAATACTAGCTGCTCTCAGGAATGGAGGGAAGCTAGAAGTGGAAGGGCAACGGATTATGTGTTTTCAGGATTATTCCACTAAAGTATCCCTTCAGCGCAAACAATTTTCCCGAGTCTGCGGAAGACTCCATAGCCTACAAGTACGGTTCAGCCTCTTATACCCAGCAAAGCTACGAGTACAACACAATGGAACTGTACAATACTACAAAAATGTGGGTGCAGCTCAAGCATTCGTGGATCAGCTAGAACATGAAAGACCGAGCACATCCAAGACATGAATCAAGGTACTGGAAATACTTCAGGACTAATTATGGAGATCGGAAACACAGAGGAGATACTGCGCAATAATCAGGAACACTGTAAATGATGTTTAAATGCTTTAGACAATTACGTTAAATATTGATGATAATGTTGATTAGTATATATAAAGGGAGAATGTGCATTGCTCAGGAATGCTTTAAATGATGTTCAAATGTTTTGGGTCATTAAGTTACATATTGACGTTAATGCTGTTTAAGATGTGTAAAGGGAGGGAAAACACACTATAGCAAACTTGAGGGGGTCCTTGATCGGACACATGGAAGTAGAGCACCAATGGTGCATGCAAGAAGTAGGTGGGGGCTGGAAGGGGAGGGGTGGGTAGGGAAGGGGGGGGTAACACCTTTGCATTGGGGAAAGACTAAGGTAATGAATAAGGATCAAACCATATGCACTCTAGTATTAACAATTAGTCTTTGACTCAGGTGTTCAGAATCAGTGACTTGGAGGCTCATTTTCAAAGCACTTAGCCTCCCAAAGTTCCATAGAAACCTATGGAACTTAGCCTCCCAAAGTGCTTTGAAAATATGCCTCTTAGTCTTTTACATACTGTTCAGACCCTGTCAGTCTTGCTTGCCAAGATAGTAGCTGTAAGCTCTTCCCTGCTGCTTAGTTAAATCAGTGTATGGGTGTGGCTATGTGACCTAGATCCCTCCTCTCCTTTCCTTTCAAGTCCACCCTCTCCCAGTCCCCTCAGATCTCATCCCTTCTGCAGCAGCATTCTTGGGCTGGTGGCTGCTGTGCTAGAACCCAGGCTGGCTAAACCTGTCCCTGCTGTGGCTTCCTGGAGGCTCTCCCTGGGCTCTGGGGATCGGTTGTCCTCCCAAGAGCTGTCCTCCTTGTGCTAGCCACACCTAGGGAATCTTCTTCCTTGCTGGGCCCCTAGTGCCATTCGCACCCCAGAGGCCTTCACCTTCGCTGGGCCCCTAGTGCTGATCGCATCCCGGAGGCCTTGTCCCTCACTGGTCCTCTCTTCAAGAGGAGTCTCTGGGGTTTCTCCTGCTGGGGTTCAGGATTACCAGCCCTTAACAGAGCTCTGCAACTGTCAGTTCTAGGGTTCCCCACTGGAGGGCTACTTCTGCTCTTCTCAGCCCTAGGCTACCTCTTCTCGTCTCAGCCCTGGCCATTTTCTTCTGCCCAGAGCTGCTCTGCTCCCAAGGGCTTCCACTCTATGTGCCTTCAGAGAAGCTTCTAAAGGTAATTTCCTACTGGGATTCAGATTTACCAGCCTTTATCAAGGCTCTGTAATCTCCGGTTCCAGGGTGTTCCCACAGAGAGCAATCTCCACACCTGTCTAGAACCATATAGATGGTTCACCATGAGTCAAGCTCGTTACCAAACATTTCTCTCAAATTCCCTTCTGTTTTCATGCCACAAGTCATGGGGAGTAGATTTTCCTTCCCTCTCAGTTTGATTCAGATCATTCCATATAATGTGTAGGCATAATTGGTCCCACAAGCTTTACTCATTTCAGCAAATTAATCTCCTCAAAGTGTGTCTGCTTTCCCTCATTTGCATGCAGGAAAAGCTGAAGGATCCATCCCCTCTCCTGCAAAATGTAGCAAAGTTCAATCAGCTACCTTCCTTTGTAGCTCTACTAAGACAAGCAAACTGACAGTTCACCTTAGAAAGAATAAACCCGTTTGTGTTTTTAAAAGCACTTTAGATTTCTCTTCTCTCCCTTTATTCTTCTTTTCCTTTATTCTTAATCAAAACCCATCCATGGGGGGAGGTGGGTCATGAAGAATTCCAGTATTTTACTGCCTCTACTATCCTGAACCCACTTTCTTGGTTTTGCTTATTGTTATGGTGCTGAATTCATAAATCCAACCTTACAGTAGGCATTCCATTTGCACCCTGACAACATCACTTAGCCCTCATTATAGAAGCCTCCAGCTGAGAGTTCGGGTGGGGGAGGGCTCATCTTGACAGCCTCAGTTTTCAGAGAATGTAGTTGAGTTGCAAAGCAACTTTTCACGTCAACCACTTGGAACTCAGAGCAATCTTCTATGCCCTACAATTGTTCTTTCACTGCTTTCATAATTCCTCTGGCCTGATTTAAACAGATAATCAAGTCGCATTTTATGTAAACAAGCCAAGCAGCTCAGGTTCTCTTCGTCTCACTTGGGAAGTGGCCAGAATCAGGAATTTTCCAGTACCAACTGTATCCAGATACATTCCACCTACATAACCAGGCCTCAAAATAACTTAGCGGACAAGCTTAATAGGGTGTTTTGTCCAAACAAATGCTCCCTCAATTTGACCGTTCTTCCCTCTTTCAAAAGCAGGCATCACCTCTAATCGACCTCTTTGCCAGCAAAGAGAATAAAAAGCTTCCTCTCTACTGTTCCATTCTTCCTTCCCAACTGTCTTGCACCATATACGCTAGCAATTCTGTGGATTTGGCTGTTTTTATGCTTTACCCTCCCATTCCACTATCGTGTGGGTGCTCTACAAGTTTCAACAGAGCCATTGTGCAATGATACTAATACCGCCCTACTGGCCTTGAGAGAACTCATTCCCTCTTCTTCAGAATCTAGCAGTTTTATCGCCATGAAAGCTGCACCACTTCCCAATGCTAATCACACAGCATGAAGGTCAGATTCTTCATCCAGACCTCAAGTCTCTGGCAGTTACAGCATGGAAATTGAGTAATCTGTATTATCTATACTTGGTGTTCCATAGCCCATACAGGGCATCTTGATAGCTGCTTGAAAGCCCTCCACTAGGTAAATGTATGCTTTGAAGTGGGAGAAATTCTCAGTTTGGCTTTTTGCTAATGGTCATGATCCTATTACATGTTCCTCTATGATGATTTTACAGTATCAATAACATTTTTTTATCATCTTGGTCTAGAAACCGCTTCTATCAAAGTACATCTAAATGCACTGTCAGCATATCATGCTCCATTGAACACCCTTCCAGTTTCTCAATTGTAGACCAGATCTGACCCATAAAAAACATCCCTGGGGTCCAGTAGCACCCCATGCACCCACCTACCCACCCCAACAAATGGTCCCCCTTCCCTCCTGACCCCTAAAAAAAGATTATGTGTGTCTAGTGGCACCCCTCCCTCTCACCCCAACTTGACTGACCCAAAAAAGGCCCTCATGTTTAGTGGGTACCCAACCCTCCACCCAGGCCCTATATCCTAAGGCAGGAGCAATGCCCACATGCTCCTGCTTCCAGGATCTGCCACCTTCAAAACAGTGGCACCCTGCTCTGCACGGTGCATTCTGGGATGCAGCGGGCAGGGTCAGTTTGCCATAGTGGGATCAATATTCAGCCCGTGGTGATAAGCAGCTTACAAACTGCTTCTAGCTATGGGCTGACCTAAGCCCAGATATTCGGTGCTAGGGCATGAGTAGCTCCTGGCATTAAATATCCAGGTATGTCTGCTGACCCAGACGTTAACTGGGTGCCGGACGATATTTAGACCAGTGCCCAGATAAGTCGGTGCATAAAGCCAGTGCAGCTGTTTTGCTCTCCTAACTTTATGCACTAGTGGCCCCTTCTACCAAGCTGCGGCAAAGTGTTTTTCACATGTGCCGAGGCCCCCCCCCCCCCTTTTACCACAGCGGGTAAAAGGGAAGTCTCTCATTCCTGCAGGAAATGGCCTCACGGCTATTTCGGGGGGGAGCTCTTAGACACTGACGATTACCACCAGGTACACTCCTGTGCTACCGTAGTGCCGGATATGATGGCACGCTAGGGGTGGGAAGTACCGCCGGGCTAATGCTTACCGCCGCGTAGTAAAAGTGATCCTTACTTAGCCAATTAGCAAATTGAATATTGCTGCTAACCAGATAACTCTGCCCCTGGCCCACCCCTAACCTAGCCAATTAGGAGACGGCCAGTTAGTGGTGATATTCAGCAGCACTACCTAGTAAAGTGATGCTGAAGATTGGCAGCCAGCTAGCTCAGCAGGGTTTAACCAGGCAGCCTCTCCTACTTGGTTAAACCCTTTTGAATGTCCCCCAAAATTTGTTAAATGAAAACTTATCTTGTAGAAATCCCCAAATGTGTATCAGGTCACCCATATGTACCTTATTGGTGATATGTAGTCTTCTTGCCAACTTTCCCTCTGATATTCTGTCAGTCACTCATGGCTCTCACACCATGGCATTTCTTCATTGGCTGCTGAATGCATACACACAGATCACCCCTTTCCTGGTATCAGAGGACCTCCCACTATGTCATTTAAAACCAAGGCGACCATCTGGAAATTCCTCTCTTTCTCATTAGGCCCAAAGCATTCTCTGAACTCAGTTCTTAAATCCATTTTCATCTTTCACTAATTCCCAAACCTCCAGCCCTCTCTTATGCGTTATCTTGCTGACACAGTTCATCTTCTTGGACCCATCATCAAAGGTCTCCCATAACACTTCCAGCTATCATATCCCATCGCAGATTGGAAGCTCATTTTGGATATGGATTCTAATAATCTTTAGTCTTTGCTGATGGAATCCAGACCCTCTCATGTATCCTTTGGGAGTGTACTCTATTACAGTGGATTCCTTATTTCTAGTTCTTACTCCTTTGCTCTCTCATGGTAATTAATGCTTTACAGCAAGGCACAAACCAACACTGTAATAAGTGTTCATTCCACTAGAAGTGTGAAGTTTCCAGAAGACTCTGAAATTTTGAACAACTGGTGTCATAATTCACAGGTCTGGTTTCAAATATCCCAAAGCAGTTCTGCAGAAAAATAGAAAGGGGTGTAATTTCCCTTCTAAGGTTTAATCAGCATTAGCTCAACGTCCCGGAATGCTGTGCTGTGGTTATAACACCACTGCAGATCTGTGTGCATTTCCCATTTAGCACAAGCCTTTCTCGATAGTTCAAGGTGAGTTACATTTAGGTATAGGAGGTATTTTCCTGTCCCCAGAGGACTTACAACCTAAAATTGTACCAGAGTTAAGTGACTTGCCAAAGAGCACAAGGAGTAGCAATGAGATTTGAACCAGGCTTCCCTAGTTCTCAGTCTACAACTTAAACCACTAGCTATTCCTCCATTCTCTCTGGAGTCTGGAATTGTTGGAATTGTTTGGTCAATTTCTGTGTACACCATAGCTCCATTTTCCTCTGTTCAAAAATAAGAATTAGCCCCCTTCATTCTATAACAGGTCAGCTAAAGTTAGGCACCAATTGCTCGCATACGTTAGTACTTTAGAGGTAAATATTCAGCTAGTGATGGTGAGGGCTTTGCTGACCACCCCAGCGTTATTCCTGGATATTCAATGCCAGGCCATGTCTGGGCTTCAGAATTGAAAATCCAGTTAATTCAAGGCCGGCTAACACATGGCTTCTTGAGTTGATATTCAGAACTTAAGCAACTATGGGTTGCAGCATAAAGATATGACTGTGTTTTATGTGGTCCCATTTATGCAGTTATCCTGGCCAGTTAAGTGCTGAACACTAGAACTTAATCGACCAAATGCAAAATCTGCCCACCCCCCTCAGGAACGCCCCCAAAAGATCCAGCTTTCACTTAGGCGCTAACTGCTAATTTTCAACAGTGATAACCACTTGAGTGTCACTGAAAATTAATGGATAGTCCTGAACAAGTGATTTAACTGGTCAGCAGCCATCTGTAGCCGGTTAAGTCGTTTTGAATATCGTCCAGTTAGTATTTAGCTCAAACCTTTCCTGCGGTGGTTCAAGGCAAGTCACATTCAAGTACATTTATACTAGAATACTAGCACTTATGTATGCTCTGTTCACATGTGAATGCTAGCCATGTGCACAGCAGTCGTCTATAACATATGCACACAACTGCCTTAGACCATAATTTCACAGGGGGAGAGTATGAGCGGACATAGGCATGTCCAACATTTACACATCCAGCTTACAGAACACTTGTAAGTTACATGCTGAAGTGTCCCATTAAGGTGAGTACATTTATCCCTGTTATTGATATAGCTAAGAGGGCACACCTAAATGTGTGTAGATGCCAACTTACTTACTCTAGTAAGTTGGCATCTATACACTTTGATATATGTTTGTATGTCAAGTGGTGCTTGATGGCGACTCTGGCTGTGTCAACTAAGGCCGGTGCTGAGCTGGCTTGTACGTTCTGTGTCCCGCATATAGCAATCTGGTTGTAGGATTGGCTGGAGAGGGCTTCAGCGGAGACTCCAGTAATTTGGAAAATAAGGACAGAGCTGGGCACACTTCTATGGTCTATGTCCCAGAAACATCAAAGAAAGACCATGATCAAGTATATAATATTACGTTTGTTGTTTATTTAATCTTGAATTGATAATGAATGCGACTGTTGGGTAGACTGGATGGACCATTCAGGTCTTTATCTGCCATCACTATGTTACTATAAGGAAACCTAGGTGCCCAGATGCCATTATAAAATTAGCACTCAGCATGTTGCATCTAAGCACCTAACTTGTGGCGCCCAGTTACAGAATTGCCCCCTAAGCCCTTCTAGGCCAATGATGTTCAGGATGTGTGTACAGTGCTATGTAAATAAATATTATTATTAATGGTAAGGACATTCAGAGCAGCGTTTTAATCTGTTACCAAAGATGGTACCATCTGTGTGGCAGCAATCATAGCGTTGGCACAGACTGTACTGTATGCTTAAACAAGAGTCCTAGGCATCGATCCAATCTTGTGTGTATGTCACTGGATTAGGAGGTTGATTCCTGCCTAATGGATGGGTCATGTGAGTCTAGGAATTCCTTGGCAACAATAGCTGTTGGCCAGGTTGGAGTAGCATTTTAAAGATTTTCAGCTGACTTTGTTACAGTACTTGACTACTAACTGTGAAGAGAAGGATGAATGGGGAAAACCAAGTAGGCAATGCAAAAGGGCTCTGCCCAGGACACTTATCTCTTATAGAAGAAGGGTAAGCCATGTCAGCCAGCACTGGAATCTGACTAAGAGCTGGAAGTTCACAGAGACTATAAAACATTCAAGAAAAGCGTAATTTGGAAATGATTACAACATTGCAAATTGACAGAACAAATTAATGCTTTGGGCAAGGGATTTTGATCATCACTTCTTTTCCATCTGTTTGTAAGAAAAGAAAATATGAATGACAAAATGCTTATTTCTGGTAAACAAGCCATTTTTGCATTCATCTAAAGTTCGCACACAGCAAAGGTCAGCATATTCAGAAAACAGGCAAGCAATGAAGTCAGGGCCGATGAGCAGAATTGTCCTAGGCTGTCATATTTTCATGTTTACATTATTTATCATGCTGCTATGAAAATGATTCCATCCCATTACCTTGAAGTTTATATTATTTGTTTGTTTGTTTGTTTGTTTAGCATATTTCTATGCCTCCTTTCAAAGAATATCAAAGCAGGTCAAAATAAAAATAATTCTTTAAAAAACACATTTAGGGTTCCATTTACTAAGCTGCAGTAATCACTAGCGTGTGCTTACCGCAGCTTAAAAGCGTTTACTACAGGATATGTTGAGGCAGCCTATAGTAAAAGTCCAATATGCAAATGCAAACCACATGCTAATTTTTTTTTTTTTGCAGAGGGGCGTGTCTGTGGGTGGAGAGTAGGTGTTTCTGTACTAATCAGTTAGTGCAATGTATTAGTATGGGACTGGCGCATGAGCTCTTACAACTACAAAATAGGTGTTGGTAAGGGCTCATTGATTATTCTTTTTCAATGGCCGTTAATTTGGAAATTGTAAAATCTTCCATTTTCCGGCTGTGGTAAAAAAATGGTCTTACCGCATGGAAAAGACCCATGTAAGGGCGCGCTAAGGCCACTTTTTACCGCAGCTTGGTAGCAGGGCCCCTTAATAAATTTAAAATAATCTGCAAGTCCCCAACTGTACTGATAGAGAGTAATTTTATAATGTTGCGCATGTGTGAATACCAAATAGGTGTCATTGTAGATCCTTTTATGAAAACACATTTCCCCACCCCACCCTCGATATTCAAAAGCATTTAACTGGCCAGAATCGGTACCTGGCCGGATAATTGCCCCATAATCAACTATCCGCAAATTTTCTGCAAGACATGGCCAGTCATGACCCACTGAAAATTTGCAATTAACGGATAGCTGGTTATATCGCACAGTTGGCTGCATGAATACCAGGCCTATCTTTGGCCAGTTCAAACTTAACTGGCTGACTTCGTGGGTTAAGTTTGAAACAGCCCAAAATAAACCAGATGTCAGGGGCGTACTGGGGTGGTCTGGGCCCCCCGCCCAGCTGCTGCCCGACACCCCCCCTGCTGCCTCTGCCACCGCGGCTGACTCCCCCACTGCCCCGGTCCTACCTGAGAGGTCCTGGTAGTCTGGTGGCCTCCGCTGGGGGACATTTTCTTTCCTGCCTGCTGTGCTACCACTATTCCCCCACCTGCCTGTGCTGCCATGTTTTCAAAATGGCGTCCGAGACTTCCCGTTGTAGTCTTGCAGTTGTTGACTGTCTTGGCCACCACAGAAACGACCAAATCCAAGCCATTTGGTCGTGGGAGTAGCCAGCATTCGTAGCGCACTGGTCCCCCTGACATGCCAGGACACCAACTGGGCACCCTAGGGGCACTGCAGTGGACTTCAGAAAAAGCTCCCAGGTGCATAGCTCCCTTACCTTGGGTGCTGACCCCCCCAAAACCCACTACCCACAACTATACAACACTACCTTAGCCCTAAGGGATGAAGGGGGCACCTACATGTGGGTACAGTGGGTTTGTGGTGGGTTTTGAAGGACTCACATTTACCACCACAAGTGTAGTAGGTAGGGGGGGATGGGCATGGGTCCGCCTGCCTGAAGTGCACTGCACCCACTAAAACTGCCCCAGGGACCTACTGCTGCGATGGACCTGAGGCTGGCATAGAGGCTGGCACAAAATATTTTTAAAATTTTTTTTAGGGTGGGAGGGGGTTAGTGACCACTGGGGGAGTAAGGAGAGGTCATCCCCGATTCCCTCCGGTGGTCATCTGGTCAGTTTGGGCACCTTTTTGAGGCTTGGCCGCAAGAAAAAATGGACCAAGTAAAGTCGTCCAAGTGCTCGTCAGGGACGCCCTTCTTTTTTCCATTATCGGCCGAGGATGCCCATGTGTTAAGCATGCCCCAGTTCTGCCTTCGCTATGCTTCTGATTATGCCGATTTGGGCAACCCTGGGAGAAGGACGCCCATCTCCTGATTTGTGTTGAAAGATGGGCGCCCTTCTCTTTCGAAAACGAGCCCAAATGTCTCATTTTAGAATAGGGGCTAAATTGTTTTTAATTGTCTCAAACAGAACATAAGAAAAGCCATGCTGTTTTAGACCAAGGTCCATTGAGCCCAGCATCCTGTCATCCAGTCTAGATCATGCGTACCCAGCAGATCCCAAAAGGTAGATCTGTCTGTTATAGCTCATTTCCAGAGATAAATTATGCCTCTTCCAAGTCTATCTGGCTAATATATTTTTATGAACTTTTACTCCAGGAACTTGTCTCAAACCTCTTTTGAACCCTTCTTTGTTAGTTGCCTTGACTACATCCTCTGCAACAGATTCCACAGCTTAATTATGTACTTCTTGAAATTTGTGTTTCCATAGATAAAGTATAATCCAGTCACGCTCCCAAGTTCACCACTGGATCAGTAAATAAGTCTCCAGTGTTGCCTAAAGCTTTGGAAGAATTATAAATGGTTTTCAACCTTGCACACAGCCAGAACAGAAAATGTAGCGAACTTCCTACAGTAAGGAAGAGTTTAGTTTTCTTCCACTCTGTTTCTGTTTTTCGACTCAGTAATTTCCTCTTGCTCATTTGAGTTTTCAATTCAATCCAAATTGACCTCTTTTGGACTATGGCAGAGTTTTTGAAGCTAGCCCTGAAGTAGAGCATCCCATAGCCAGTCCGGTTTTCAGCATATCCGCAATTAGTATCCATGATATGGATTTGTGTATTCATTGTGGATATACTGAAAAGCAGACTGGCTAGGGAGTACTCCATGTCTGGCTTCAGAAGCACCATGATCCTTCATTCAGAACTACCCTGGGCAGGGAAGGAAAAGGGGAGGGTTTTGTTATTTTCTGACACTTAATCTAGCCTGGCCATTGTAGTGAGAGTCCTCGGCCAAGGTCAACACACCACAACTGTATAGAAGGTAACTGAGACTCTGATTCCCCCCCCCCCCCCATCACAGGGCCACAAACAGTGCCTCTTGATATACTCGGCGTGACAATCGACCGCAACCTCTCGAGAGCCAAGTGAACTCAACAACAAAGAAAATGATGTGGAAACTTAAATGCTTAAAACCTTTCTTCCCGAGGGAAATATTTCGTAACCTAATACTATCAATGGTACTAAGTCACGCAGACTATTGCAACGGAATTTACGCTGGATGCAAAGAACAACTTACAAAGAAACTCCAGACCGCTCAGAATACAGCAGCCAGACTAATAATTGGCAAATCACGATTCGACAGTGCCAAGCCTCTCTGTGAAAAACTGCATTGGCTGCCAATCAAAGAACGTATTACTTTCAAAATCTGCACCCTGGTCCACAAAATTATCTATGGCCAAGTCCCAGGATACATGAGAGAACTTATAGACCTACCACTCAGAAACACAACCAGATCATCTCGAACATACCTAAACCTCCACTATCCAAACTGCAAAAAAATTAAATACAAAACAACCTATGCGTCCAGCTTCTCCTATACAAGCACACAATTATGGAACGCACTGCCAAAAGTTGTGAAGACAACCTATGACCACCTAAACTTCAGGAAATCATTAAAGACCTACCTGTTCAAAAAGGCATACCCTGCTGACCCAACATAAATGCCTGCACTCTGCAACACAACATAACCAAAGCTTGTACTGGACACTAAATAATCGTTCCTCTCCTTGATTCCCATTGTAACTGAAACATATGTTCCTTACTTAACCATAATACCACCTGTATTTGTTTCTTTACCGGACTGGCGAATGCCTCTACGGTACTATGTAAGCCACATTGAGCCTGCAAATAGGTGGGGAAATGTGGGATACAAATGTAATAAATAAATAAATTACATGAGATGAGTCTCAAGTCATGAGGAACTTTCACAACTGAGGTGTCCATCCCCAATAAATTCAAGTTAAACCACTCCAGTATTCCAGGTAAATTACTATTACTACTACAACTAGTAATCATTTCTATAGCACCACCATAGGAGCCTACTTTTCAAAATTATAGGGGGTGCTAAGCCCAATGGAACTAACCCCTTCCTGGACACATACAAGGAATTTGCTCAATGTTGGGGGTGCTCAAGCACCCACAGAGCCTGCTCCTATGAGCGCTACTAGATGTACGCAGCACTGTACACATATATATTATATATGGGTATTTTCTTTGTCCCTAGAGGTCTCGCAGTCAAAGTTTTTGCACCTGGGGCAATTGAGGGTTAAGTGACTCCACTGGATAAAGGAATGAATTCTTTGGAGTTCATGGTACCACATATTAAACTCTTCATGGTGTACAAAAAGCGGCTTTGTGGGATCCCTCTGCTACCAGCCTCAGGCGTCTTTATCACAGAGCATTGTGGGGCAATAAAAAATCTCCATCCCCCTTCTAAAGCTGTGTGTTCAGTGCAGCAGGTGACTGGACAAATAGTGCAAGCTTTGCTAACTTCATTCTCATTCTTGGCAGCATGTTTTTATCATAAGGCAGATAGTCATTAATTTACAGAATCAACGCTGGGAACAGCTTTTGTGATCTCATATTAAATTTTCCCCTGAATCCGCCCCTTGGCAAAAATTACTCACATCGTTAAAAAATATTTAATTAGGCTGTAGTTTATACCCAGCTCACTAGGGAAATGTTGGAATTAATATGATTTGCATGAATTCTGTTTCTCTCTCTCTCTTTTTTTTTCACTGCTGGAGATTAGTTTTGAATTCAGTTCAGAGGGTCGCCGACACTTCCAAGGACTTGTAGTTGTGAAGGTCAGACAGGTAATGGATATATCCCTTGGGTAGTTCCCCGGAAAAGGCGGCTCAAAATTGCTTTTAATTATGGGTTACCTAAAAGGCCACTTGCTGTTTTTATTATTTTTTCCTCTTTCACAGAAAGGCTGCTTGGGTAAATTCTAGGTAGACTAAATTCAGTGCTTCACTGAAATGACACGGCCCTATATTAAGCAGCTGAAACTGGAGCAATCCATGCAACAAAGCTGTTGGGATTTCTAGGGCCAGTTCCTTAATGAAAGTGGAGTATATTTATTTTTAGCAGAATTTAACAGAAGTTTGACAAGCTGGCTTTTATGAGGGCTAAGATACTGGGAAATGGTGTTTCTGTCGCTGCCAATCAGGCCTCTCTGATATATGTCTGCACTGCAGAATTTGCCAAGTTTTCCTGTCGGACATCCTGACCTTTGGCCCCAGACATGTAATCAGTGCTTTTCAACCTTTTTTTTTTTTTTTATTTCAAAGCAAACTTTGTTTGGGGCTTGTTTGATCCTTATGGCACACCTTCTTGTCCCTATCTCTTTTCTGCCCCCAATACATTGAACTTTTATCTCTTTCTCCCTTCCACTACCTCCTCTCCTGCATAAATTGGCATGATTTTCTCTCTCTCCATTCCCCCAATGGTTCCAATATCCTCCCCCTACCTACCCCCAACTCTGGTGCCTTTCTCTATATTAACTAGAAACTAAAGGGTATATATTCAGAGGGATTTAAGCTGTTTGGAGAGGCTTAAACCAGATCAGGAAGCCAGGAGGGGATAGCCATAAGAACTGCCATACTGGGTCAGACCAATGGTCCATCTAGGCCAGTATCCTGTTTCCAGCAGTGGCCAAGAAACCCAAATAGTAGCAACATTCCATGCTACCCATCCCAGGACAAGCAGTGCCTTCCCCATGTCTGTGTCAATAGCAGACTATGGACTTTTCCTGCAGGAACTTGTCCAAACCTTTTTTAAACCCAGATACGTTAACTGCTGTTACTACGTCCTCCGGCAACGAGTTCCAGAGCTTAACTATTGTGTCAGTGACTAGAACTGAATGCAATACTCAAGGTGAGGTCGCACCATAGAGCAATACAAAGGCATTACAGTATTTTTGGTCTTATTTACCATCCCTTTCCTAATAATTCCTAGCATCCTGTTTGATTTTTTGTCCACCACCGCACACTGGGCAGAAGATTTCTGCATATTGTCAGCAATTACGCCTAGCTCTTTTTCTTGGGTGCTGACTCCCAAGGTGGACCCTAGTATCAGGTAACTATGATTTGGATTGTTCACATTAAATTTCATCTGCCATTTGGATGCCCAGGGATTCCAATTTTCTAAGGTCTTCCTTCAATTTTTCACAGTCCACCTCTGTTTTAACAACCTTGAGTAGTTTTGTGTCACCTGAAAATTTAATTACCTCACTCATCGTTCCGATTTCATTTATAAATATGTTAAATAAATAAATAAATGTGTTAAATAGTGCCAGTCCCAGTGCAGATCCCTGCAGCGCTCCACTATTCACCCTCCTCCATTGAGAGAAATAGCCATTTAACCCTATCCTCTGGTTTCTTTCCAATAACTAGTTGCTAATCCACAACAGAACATTGCCTCCTATCCCATGACTTTTTAGTTTTTTCAGGAATCTCTCTTGAGGAACTTTGTCAAAAGCTTTCTGAAAATCTAGATACACTACACCAACCGGCTCACCTTAATCCATATGTTTATTTACACCTTCAAAAAAAAATGAAGCAAACCGGTGAGGCAGGACTTCCCTAGGCTGAGACTATGCAGACTCTGTCCCATTAAACCATATTTATTTATTGTTCCACAATTTAATTCTTTATAATAATTTCCACTATTTTACCCGGCACTGACTTTAGGCTTACCAGTCTGTAATTTCCCGGATCACATTTGTCACCTTCCAGTTTTCAGGAAGTGCTGCTAAATATCCCTTTGATCAATATAGTGTTATCTGATTAATTCCGGTGAGGCCCGTGGGTGGAGTCAGAGCAGATTCAGAAGATTTGCGGACTCTGGTGATATAAAGTGCTGGTGTCTGCATATCTAAGCAGACAGAGAGGACCACACAAAAAATCAGTCTTATCTTTGCCTGGTTAGGTATGCAGGTACCAGCACAGAATATTGGCTGGAACAGGCATAATTTACAGATCTGGTGAGGACCTGGATATTCAATTCCGGTGCCCAGAATTGGCCGGGCATTGATATCTGAGTCTAATTCAGCCTGCAATGTCAGTAGCTTTAAAACTGGCTGGATAATACCCAGTAAATTTCAATCACTAAATTGAAAATAAGAGATTTTTCTATCTTTGTTGTCTGTAGGTTTTTTCTTTGTAAATGCCACTTTTTCCTTTTCTGCTTTCTTGTTATCTAACTCCTTTTCCAGGCTTCCGTTTCTGCTTTACTTTTCTTGTTTTCATCACTTCCTCCTTTACCCCACCCTCTGACATTGACCTTTTCCTTTCATTTCTCTTTTCCTCCATTTCTCTCCTCTGATTCTGTCTCTTCTTTATATTTCTGTCTCTTCACTCTCTGTCCACTCACAGCTGGTTCTCACCCTTCTCCTTCATTTCACTTCTTTTCTTTCGTGCTCCACTTCTCCCTGTCTGAACACTTGCCCCCTCAGCTCTCCATCTCCCCCTCATTAGTTTACTGTTCCATCAATGTCCTGCAAGCTGGCTCTCTAATCTCTCAATATCCACCCTCTTTCTGTCCTTCTAGACACGCCCCATCATCCTCACTGACTCTCACTCCACCAAAACATTTCATTGTAGTCACCTCCTCACATTCTTTTATTTCCTTCCTTCAGACTCTCTCACCCTAATTATCATCACCCCTTCCCCCCCCCCCCCCCCCCACACACACACTCCCCACCCCCTAGAGGAGGACGTGAACTCTCTTCCCCACTCTATTACAAACACACAGACTTTACCACTCTGACCCAGTATGGCTTTTCTTATGTTCTTATGTTCCTATCTTGTTAAAAATGCACGATAAGGGTTTCACCTCAAGATATGTTGAATAAGGGCATTTCAGAAGAGGACATGCTCCACACAGCCTCTGGAAACCAGACAGCATTTCATAGCCCTCTTGAGACTGGAGAACATGGTGGGAGAGCAAACCAGACTGGGGCACACCTCTGACAAATGCATTAACCCCCCCTCCTCCCCCCCCCCCCCCCCCAACAACAGAATTTTTTTTCTTTCTAGCCTTAGCCTAGGGCGATAGGAATAGTATCTAAAATATGGGCGTTCATCATAACTCCACCCCCAAATGTGCAGACCACATCTTATCACAACATATACTACTACTACTACTTAACATTTCGAGAGCGCTACTAGGGTTACGCAGCGCTGTACAGTTTAACAAAGAAGGACAGTCCCTGCTCAAAGGAGCTTACAATCTAAAGGATGAAATGTCAAGTTGGGGCAGTCTAGAATAGAGGTAAAGTGGTTAGGTGCCGAAGGCGACATTGAAGAGGTGGGCTTTGAGTAAGGATTTGAAGATGGTCACTCCTCAATATTCAAAGCTATTAACCATCCAAAAATGGCTGCTGACTGGTTAAATAGTGTTTGGGCATCTAACCACAAATATTCAGTGCAAAGTAACTGGTTATCTCCACTGAATAGCACCAAAATGTTAATCGGCTATATCGCACGATAACCGGCAATATTCAGCGCTGGCCATCTAAGTTTAAAGGGCAAACTGAACCGCATAAATGTCAGTCCTATCTTTGCTCGCTATTCACTTAGCCAGTTAAGTTAGCGCTGGCCAAAATAAACCCTGGATATTCCATGCTGTTCACCGGAAATGGCACGACATTGAATATCTAGGGTCAGTGCCAATCGCGACGCTTATGTGGGCTGCCTCCCACCAGCTGAATGTCAGCCCCATATTACACACATTCACCCATAAAATTTTATAATAGCCGTTTTCCGTACCTTACACATAGAGAATGCTTTATATAAAATTACAAAAAAAAACCTACAATAGTGCTCCTGCAAACTAAAACCTCTCCAAAATACTTTTGCAGTTCCCAAGTATGACTCAGGGGAGCTCGAAATGCAGAAGAATCTTCATCGGTCCTATTAAATATTTAAATCTTCGTTCATTTGATTTTTCCATAATGTAAAGCTTTTTTTCAAACAATTTTTTCTTTTTATATGAAAATATCAATTCATTTATCTTAGTAGTAATGTTCAAAGATGAATAAGTGCTGACACATGTTTCGCCATAAAGCTGTTTCAAGACGTTCCCCTTTCACCATACTCCTAACTGGTTTGTGCATTCCTCTGCAAGCACTCATTTCCCTTGACATTATGGAAGAATAAAACGAATGAAGATTTAATTATTTAATGGGACCAATGAATATTTTTGTGCATTTTGAGCTTCCTTGAGTCAAACTTGGGAACAGCTCAGCTGATGGTCCATACCTACATTTAAAAGTATTTGGAAAGGTTTTGGTTTGCGGGAGCACAGTTGTTATTTTTCATGCTTATATGATCCCGGCAACCTTATTTATGTTTAGCTGAAGTTTGCCTGGTATGTATACTGTTATATAAAATTACAGTCATAATATTCATATGATAATGCTTTTTAGAAGAAAAAGTACATGGAGAGCAGCAATGATGCCTCTAAATAAAAGCCAGATGATTCTTAGCCAGTCTCAGGTTCTTACTGACCGAATGCCATATAGGAGAGTCATTATTAGAAAATCCATGTTTTAGTGTCAGCATATTTAGCTTTGCACTATGTCTCACAAGGTTTGAAGTGCAAGTTTGGCCCCAGGCAGCAGAGAAGAGTGCTGTGTGAGACACCATCACTCTCCTGCTCCTAACTAGCAACCTGATCAGTGATGAGAGAGAGAAGAGGGGATGGAGAAACGTGCATGCTCAGCCTGGCTACTGGTTATTTGTGATTTCACTGGGACCAGACAATTCTGAAGCAAGGGCCAGACTTTGTTCCTCTTAAAGCAGAATTGCAGGATACCCTACGTATCGAAATTTATGCTTCTTTTGAAATAAAGGAAGTGCTATTATTCTATAGTGGAAGAATGTCCTGAATTATAGAATACAGTATGATGGCAGCATTTAGGAGGTGGCAATGCGACAGGAGAGCATCTTCTAATCTCCTCTTCCTTATACTGGTCCCATATATTTCATACTCCTCCTGATGCTACCACTGCAGTTGTACCTCTTTCTGGCTGGCTCGAAAGCACTGCGTTCCAACGTGGATACTTGCAGTACAGGCCCATGCTCATATGCTGCCACCCCCATCCTCCCCCAGACAGGAAGCCCTTCATTCTGGGGGAGAGCAGGAGATGACAGCACTTGAGCTCAGGCCTGTACTGCAAGACCCTGGGCCAGCATGCAGAACTTTCAAAGCAACTAGGAAAAAGAGCAATTGCAGGGGCCTTGATGGCAGGGGGAACATGCTGGACACAGGACCAGGGTAAGGATGGAAGTATGACATGCTGGACCCAGGATAGGTTAGGGGGGGAGAGGGGAGAGGAAATGGTGGAATGAAGAGCAGGGAGTGTAGGGAAAGGGGAGAGGAAATGCTGGATGGCAGGTAGAGAAGAGGAAGGGGAGGTGAGACGCTGGACTACAGGGGGTAGGACCTTGAACTATGTATGAGGGCAAGGGAAGTAGGCATATGTCTGACACAATTGAGCCAGCCCTGGAATACAGTTGGGCTATCTCTGTTTTAAGAGGACATAGTACAGCAAGAAAACATACAAAAAAATAGAACTGTCAACAGGGGAAAGACGGATTAATAGTTTGACATACACCAAGAGAGACCACATTTAGATTGGCACCCATAAGCAGGACTGGACAGTGGGATAGTGAGCAGAGTTCTTCTATGACCTAGGTATTTGACACCTTCAGAATCTGAGACTAGAGGTAGTTGCTTACATCTAGGCCTGTACTAAGAAGCAAGCACTTCTCTTTCTGGGCCTGCTCCAGGCTTTGGGAAGCCTGTCAGAAACTGCATATCTTTCATTTTAGAAATGAAATATGAACTTCCAAGGATGCATAGTGCCATATTTTTAGCACATAGGGAGCATTTAAATGATTAATCTTCTTAAACAGAAAAATTAATTAACCATCTAATCCATCAATTAATCTGCTATTCAGTTCTCCAAACATCAAGCCTGAGGACAACTGTGGATTAGATGGGGGGAAGGGGGAGAGAAAAATTCATTGCTGTGGAATGTGATGATCTGTATTGGAACAGCTCGAGTATTAGCCAGAGTCCTCCCAATGCTCCATTAGAGTGGCTACAGTAGTAAACAGTGTCAGGGTAATTCTATAAGCTGGTGCCTAACTTTAGGTGCCAAATAAGCACTTAGGTTATAAAACAATAGCACTTACACAATCGCTTAGCACATAACAGCAAGGGGAGCGTGTGTATGATCAGAGCATGGGCTGGCCATGGGTGTGTCACCAAGCAATACGCACAACTTATAGAACACATCAGTTGCACATATTACATGGCACAATTAGGCGCAGCAACTTGTACCAGCCATTGGCCTGCTGTAAGTGGGTGTGTCTGAATTTTGGTGTATCAATGCGGTTCTGTGCTAGTAAGCACACCCTGAAGCCGTTCTAGAGCTGGTGTTAAACGTGCATCACATTTCTAGACTCCAGAAAGGTTAGTTACAGGTGCGTGGTGTGGTTAGATCTTTCAGAGGTTACTGCTGCCCTTATGTGGTACATTTACTGGGCAGGGACTACAGGTGGTCAAACCTTATGACCTTGGGTAAGTCCCTTAACCCAGGGGATGAAGAGCAGACAAGAGTTCACCAGAAACAATTTTGTTGGAAATGGATCCAACCCGGCCACGTTTTGGCTTTGCCTTTGTCAGGGGTCACCAAAGTGTTCCAAGCAAAATCAAAGATGTTCAATAAAACAACTCTTTATTCTGTTTGGTGTAGTGCTCCGGACCACAAAGCAGCATTACGCCAAGCAGTATAAGGAGTTTATTTTATTGAACATCTTTGATTTTGCTTGGAACACTTTGGTGACTCCTGATGAAGGCAAAGCCAAAACTTAACCAGGTTGAGTCCCTTTCCAATAAACTCATTTTTTACTGAACTGTTGTCTGCTTTTCATTCTCTGGATCAACTCTGCTGTTGGTTTGCTTGTTCTTTTTTGCAGAGGTTTGTCTCCTGTTTCTTCTGCTAAGTCCCTTAACCCTCCATTGCCTCTGGTACAAACTTAGATTGTGAGCCCTCAAGAACAGAGGAATACCTATTGTACCTGAATGCAACTCGCCCTAGCTACTACAGAAAAAGGCATGAGCCAAATCTAAATAAATAAATCAGTGGGAGGGTTCATTAAGGGGGCCTGGTTGCACAGCCCTAACCACAGTTCACTGAATGTGAAGAGCTGCATATTTATTTATTTATTTGTTACATTTATATCCCATATTTTCCCACCTATTTGTAGGCTCAATGTGGCTTACATAGTACCGGAGAGGCCTTTGCAGGCTCCGGTGTGAACAAATACAGGGTGATGTTGTGGTAAGATCAAGTTCATGTGGCACAGCCACATTAGGAATCGTACAACGGAAGAGTTGTGTTATGTCCATTACGTACATTAGTTTTGTTGTGTTGCAGAGATTAGGCATTTATGTTGGATCGGTAGGGTATGCCTTTTTAAACAGGTTAGTTTTTAGTGTTTTCCGGAAGTTTAGGTGGTCATTCATAGTTTTCAAGGCTTTTGGTAATGCGTTCCACAGTTGTGTGCTTATGTAGGAAAAAACTGGACGCGTAAGTTGATTTATATTTGAGTCCTTTGCAGCTTTGGTAGTGCAGATTTAGGTACGTTTGTGTTGATTCGGATGTGTTTCTAGTTGGTAGGTCGATCAGGTCTGTCATGTATCCCGAGGCTTCACCTTAGATAATTTTGTGAACCAGAGTGCAGATTTTGAAAGCAATGCGTTCTTTGATTGGGAGCCAGTGTAGTTTTTTGCGCTTTCAAAACGCGTTTTTCCGAAGATAAGCCTAACTGCTGTGTTTTCAGCAGTCTGAAATTTCTTTAAGGTTTGTTCTTTGCATCGCGCATACGACAGTTTTGGTTGATTTGTAGCAGAGGAGAGGTATTACTGTTGAATTTGTTTTAGTTGAATTGATTAAATATTTAAAATACTGTATTTTCTGTATCTTGCCACTTCAAAGGGATATCTGTGATTGTAAATGATCCATTTGTTGGCACCATGAGCCTTCATCCCCAACTCTGCAATCATAAATCCTAAATCCAGTCCTTTAATTTAATCCTTGGGTGCTGACTGGATGCCAATATCTTCAACTCCAGCTGGTCCAGCAAGCAGAAGACCTTACCTGGGAATTAAACCCAGGTCTCAGGACCAGCTCTTTCTTGTTTTTCACTTCCCACTTCCTCCTCACTCCATATATTTCTCTGTGAGGTTAACCCATCATTCCTCTGTTGACAGTTCCTGTTTTCTGTATGTTTTCCTACTGTGTTACATCCTCTTAAGAAAGAGACGACACAACTGTATTCTGTAATCCAGGACCTTCTACAGCTGTAGAATAAGAGTATTACCCTTTATATAATGCTTCTTTTATGGAGCTCGATACATAGCACAGGCCTCATTTAACTTGAGTTTGAAAGGCTCTCCATTTCAGTTGCAGTGCAATGAAAATCATTCTAAAAGGATTCTGAAACGCCTCCATGTGAGCCCAATGCTCTTAGGAATGCCACTTCTGGAATGAGCATGCTACCTTGGGCATCTGTGGGTGAGAAGACTTTGAAGTTGGCAGGACAGTCCTAACAATCCACTGATCCCAAGCTTCAATGAGTGTTACAATCTTCTGTGATGAAAGGCAGCGCCAGTACTGCATACTACTTATATAATAATGACCCACAGAGAGGGTACTTACAGGCAGCTAATGCTACTTAAATATAATACCACTTACGCAGCACACCTCTACATTCCACTTATGTTTTTAGCACGCAGGAATAGTGCAGAATATGAAATGTCAGTTACAAATACTAGGCCAGACATTTTCCATGTTTTTGTGACATGGGGGTCAGCGCTTTGGCACATGCATTATAATGTAGCAGAGAATACAGTCTTTAACAGTGATAATAAACGTGACACAAAAACTACTCACAAAATGTCTCTTTGTGCTGGTTTAATGAGTTGTATTTGCAACAGTACAGATGAGATGTACATTTTGGGCCTGATATTCAGAGTAATTTGTACGGCCAGTAGAGGTTCCCAGCCATTTAAATGGCTTGCCCAAGGCTATCCAGGGGTATTCAGCGGCACGTAACCTGTTAGTGCCTCTGAATATCCCTGCTAACCAGTCATTCCCTAACCAGCTAGGTTAGGGGTGGGGCATGGGCGGAGTGCAAACTTAGCCAGTTAGCAGCAATTTTCAGCCTGCTAACTGGAAAAGTAATCACATAAAGTTTATGTGGTGAAGTTCACTGGGCACCACAGAATATCGGCTGGCACCAGATTAACTTCCAGGTGACTGCTGAGACCTGGATATTCAATGCTGGGAGCCGTGCCCTAGCATTGAGTAAATATCCAGGGTCAGCTCAGCCTGCGGCTGTGAGCAGCTCAGTCACCGCGTACCACCGCAGGCTGAATATCCGGCAGTTAGTTTCTGCTTTCGGTATGGAAAATTTCATGTGGCTAATGAATGCGTATGTGAGGGGGTATACAGAACACTGTCTCTCATCCTTAAGAAGGATTCCTCAGGTAGCCTGAGCCACCTTAAGGTCTCTAGTGCTACCCCGGGAGGAAGTGAGCCGGAAGTATAAAAGGCAGGGCCAGACTGAGGTTAAGGAGGCTTTAGGGAAGGAAGAACTGAAGCCCCAGCATATGCCACTACAACATGTTTAATGATCATGACCTGGCTGAGGTAAGCCACCATTTTTCCTGATTTGAGACTTGCAAGCCTTGCTTCAGATGTGGAACTTGGAGAAGGACAGAGTATAGCTTATTGGCTGTGTTTGTGGCATGGCAGCCCACTAGCCACAGACTGTGTTTTGGCCCTGCCAGCCAGAAGCTGTCGCAAAGCCTGGTTTCCCATGCCTTTTTTGTTTTGGGGGGGGGGAGCATCAAGCACTTGGGGACTAAGGGAGTGATCTCCCCTAATTCCTGTAGTGGGGTACTGCTCAATAGGAGCACTTTTCTGAAACTTTGACATCCTAGGTAGCAGTTGTTAATCCTGACATCGATCTGTTAGGACATAAGTATACATTGTCTTTTTGAAATGGGGAATAAATGTTTATTTTCTTAGGCCCACCCTATTCCCAGCCAAAACATGCCCAGATCATGCTCCTATCAGGCTCATTTTCGAAAAAGAAAGGATGTCCATCTTTCAACACAAATCGGAAGATGGGCGTCCTTCTCACAGGGTTGCCCAACTTGGCATAATCAAAAGCTGATTTTGGGCGTTCCCAACTGCTTTCCGTCGCAGGGACGAACAAAGTTCACGGGGGCGTGTCGGAGGCGTAGTGAAGGTGGGACTTGGGTGTGCTTAACACATGGGCGTCCTTGACCCATAATGGAAAAAAAGGGCGTCCCTGACGAGCACTCGGACAACTTTACCTTGTTCTATTTTTGTTACGACCAAGTCACAAAAAGGTGCCCGAACTGACCGGATGACCTCCCCTTACTCCCCCAGTGGTCACTAACCCCCCTCCCACCCTCAAAAAATTCTTTAAAATATTTTGTGCCAGCCTCTATGCCAGCCTCAAATGTCATACTCAGGTCCATCGCAGCAGTATGCAGGTCCCTGGGGCAGTTTTAGTGGGTGCAGTGCACTTCAGGCAGGCGGACCCAGGCCCATTCCACCACAGTTGTGGTGGTAAATGTGAGCCCTCCAAAACCCACCAGAAACCCACTGTACCCACATCTAGGTGCCCCCTTCACCTGTAAGGGCTATGGTAGTGGTGTGCAGTTGTGGGTAGTGGGTTTGGGGGGGGGGGTTGGGGAGCTCAGCACACAAGGTAAGGGAGCTATGTACCTGGGAGCAATTTATGAAGTCTACTGCAGTGTCCCCTAGGGTGCACGGTTGGTGGCCTGGCATGTCAGGGGGACTAGTGCACTACAAATGCTGGCTCCTCCCATGACCAAAGGGCTTGGATTTGGTCATTTCTGAGATGGGCGTCCTTGGTTTCCATTATCGCTGAAAATCAGAAACGACCATGTCTAGAGACCACCATCTTTAAGGACGACCTAAATTTCCAGATTTGGGCAGCCCCGACCATATTATCGAAACGAAAGGTGGACATCCATCTTGTTTCGATAATACGGGTTTCCCCGCCCCTTCGCCAGGACATTTTGCGAGGACATCCTCAGCAAAACTTGGGCGTCCCTTTCAATTATGCCCCTCCACATCATCTGCACATTTTTCAGTTTTAGATGTTTATATCCCAGCATTGTACAGATAAAACTTAGACATTAACATAGGCACTCGCACACCACCACCACCCATTCTCCACAACATAAGACAACTGCAAACATAAGACTTGTGGCATAAACAAGCCACAGCTTTATTAACATAACCATTAATGTACACTTGCAACTTTCAGTAACAATAATAATAAGCCATTCTCAAATTCCACATGTTCCCAAATATCACTCTAGGCTACTCGTTCATGACCTAACCCATGTTCAATTCTTTTATATCCCTGTGCAAGATTTGCGGTATCACCAAACCATGCTAACTCCACTCAGGCTCATGGCGATGACACACTGCTGTTATCTCATCCATGCTTGCCAAACCCCAAGTAACCAGTTCAGATGAGGATGGTAAAATCTACTCTACTACAACAATCCCTCCCGTGCTCCAATCCCACAAAATGAGCCTTTAAACACCGCTAGTTAGCATATACCATAATCACCCCAAACCCAAAATAGGAGTGGGTGGGTCAAAAACTTGGCCACTCCCGAATTCCCTCACAAAAATATTTCTTCTGCCCACCAAAAACCTTCGCTTTTCCACACCTGACTCAAATATGATTGTTGCTTGTTTCTAATGCCAAGTACCAATCACACTTTCCTTCCACTCGAGCTACATATCACCCCTTTTGTTAAAACAGTGGAACCCCAATATAATGCTATGATTGGGATCCATAAAATATCATTGTCTTAAATGTGGGTTTGGTTATAGTGAGGTCAATAGAACATGAACACAATTGAACCAAAATTGATCTGTTGCAAAAGGAGCTGTATGTAAAAAAAAAAAAAAAAGGGGAGCCAAGACATGATTGCATTATATGTGCAGATCCGTGTTATTGTGAGGTACGTTATATTAGGGTTCCACTGTATCTCTTCCTCTCCTTCCCTTTGTCTTCTTAAGGCCATTTAAATTGAAGTAAAAGCAATGGTGGTTGGCAGCTCAGCCGTGTTAAGTCGTCCCGTTCAAATTAACAGGATGATTTCCTTATGTAAGATAAAAATTTAAGTGTTGGTTTATGCACATCTAAAATGTGAATGGCACTTTTAAAATAAGCACTTTAAAGTTATATGTTATCACTGGCACTTTATGTAGACACCACACATTTATACCAACTATAAGGCTGGCATAAATGCTTACACCTAAGTGCATAGGCACATATATACCTGGTTATGTTAATATTCTATAAAGGGAGGGAAATGAGACTTGATATACTGCCTTTGTGTGGTATTTTGCAACTACATTCACCCGAGTCCTGACACACAGAATCAGGAGAGAGACAGACCGATGGAGTAGAACCTTCTCATGCCAGGCCCCCCTTGGAGACTAGGCCGGGGAATCTTGCCTTCCATGCCCCTCCCTCTCGGCGGCCTTCGAGTACATGTACAAATGTACATCTTCGGAACCGAGGTAAATCAGTATGTAGGCATTCATGCATTATTCGGTCTGGTTAAGGGTGCCTGTTTTCTAAAGGTACATAGGCACCTATGTTTTCTGTATAAGATACACTCAAACGTCAGTACCCTTTTGGAATTTCCAAACAGGTATCTGGTTACAAAACGACCCCCATAGCTGGAGTGGAGGAGTAACCTAGTAGTTAGTGCAGCGGACTTTGATCCTGGGGAACTGGGTTCAATTCCCCTACAGCTTCTTGTGACCTTGCCCTAGGTACCAAAAAAAACCCTCAAAAACAAACAGATTGTGAGTCCTCCAGGGACAGAGAAAGTACCTGCATATAATGTGTACAGCGCTGTGTACATCTAGTAGCACTATAGAAACGATTAGTAATATAGCTGTACAGTCTGCAGGGCAGGGATTCATCATTATACCTCTTGTGTTTAATTTGTTGTACAGCACTCTGGCTCCAAGCACCATAAAAATACTGGAATAAGTAAACGAATAAATAAATAGAAGTAGGAGGAAAATTGTGTAAAATGCTGAAGGCAGTAACATTAGGCTGTCAAATGAAAGCCAGACTGAAAGACACAATGGATGTACAATATAGATTGGTATTAAATGGGAGGGTATAAAGACAACCATCTCTTTTTTGCTTTCTCTTCATAGGTAGATAGATTAATATACAACTATAGATAGATACAAATAGATATGTGTGTGTATGTTTATATATATATATATATATAATCTGTACGTATCTGGCTATACAGGAATACATTTCACAAGCAATATAATTCTCTACTTAAAAATATAATACTGAGTTTCTTTCCTGAATAATGCACAAATTGAGAGGAGAAATCGAGGCCATGGTAATTGCGGACAGTTACCTAAAGCCATTAGACAGGCTGAAGCTCCTGGTTGTAAATTCAGCTAATAGCAAAGCGAACTCCGCACACATACCTACAGTGCAATCATTAATATTAAATGCAATGGGGGAAGGAAAGTACCATTAAAACGTAATGACTCATTAGTCCATTCACACGCAGGTGAGGTGATCTCTTCAGGTTCCCTTACTCGTTGAAGGGTACTGAAGCAAGGGTCCTAAGAAATGGCCATAAATTTGACCCCTGTCTTGAAGAGTAGCAGCAGCTGCACTGCAGTAGGCAAGATGATCTGGTCTGTTAGTGCTGCCATTTCAGGCAGGTACTCCGTGGAGCACCATTTTGTCATGCCATGCATTTTCAGAGGAATTTTATTTTGTAACAGTTCAAAAAGGTTACAGCGCATTAATGGAGACCTGGTAATAATCTTGAAAAGGCCTACCAAAGCAAATGACACATGCTCCATAACTGTTCTAACTTTATTTTTTTAAGCAATAGTGAAATTGCCTTATGTAGGTGGAATCTAATGTAGCTGATATCAAGAAGCCAACTGTGGTAGCGTGAACAAGGGTGGGCCCGGTGCCCAGGTAAGACAGAGCCACATAGCAGTTGCAGGTAAAGGAAAAGAGCATTTATTAAAGCTGTTAGGTCAGGGGTCCTGTTCTATTCACAGGTAGGAGGAAAAAAGGCAACATAAAACTAGTCCATAAATGTAACAGTGTCCTTGTGTGGCCTGCTCCTGCAGGGCTACTGTGTACCTTATTGCTGCTTCTCCCAACTAGCAGCAGCGAGGGCAAAGCAAGAAGAAGCAGGCTGGGTCAACAGTACTCAGGTGCGTGCTGTCGGCTCTGCCAATCCCCTGCACCTGTGACATCAACTTCCTGTTCTGGGGCTGGGGACCGGCAGAGCCGACAGCACGCTCCCGAACACCATGTCCCCGTGCCTGCTACTCCTAGCTTTGCCTGCTGCTCATCAGGAGAAGCAGCAGTGGCCATGGGAGAGAGGCAGGAGATGGGGGGAAGAGTGGTCAAGGAAGAAAAAAGGTGTGGGTATACTGTACTGGCGCGTACCGGCACAAAAAAAAAGCCCTGATGCTGTTGAAAATAACTGGTTGGCACCAAACTGAAAACCAACTATATTGGGAGCATTTCGGGGGCAGGGGTGAAGTCGGCACTTGGCTGGTTAAGTGCCAATTTTAGTACTTAGCCGGCCAGATTAACTGCATAAATAGGACTGCATAAAAGTCAGTCTTCTCTTTATGTGGCAACCCGTAGCCGGTTAAGTATTCAGCACTTAGCCGGCTATTCGTTGGCTGGCTCCGGAAACCCAGAAATTCAGTGCCGATGCCTGGCATAGAATTTCTGGCTTAATGTCAGTGGTGGTCAGCAACACTAGCTGAATGTCAGGCCCAAGACATTTGTCTTAATGTTGGCTTCCCAGTTAACAAATTAGAAAAGAACGATAAAAGCAGCCAGAAATTTTGAAAGCTGATATTGAACTCGCATCAGAATTTTATCCACTGCCTTGCTCCTGGTTTTCGTCTCCACTTATTATGTAGCACTGAATTATGATCATGGTTTTACGATATGAATTAAGGTAAATGGGCTTACACATATACAGATTTGTCTTAAGAGTCAATAATTAAAGTTTATATGAACACCAGGGTACGGTTTCCCTTGGGGGTTCATAGATTATCTCATTGATGTTTAAAGGTACAATTTCTTGTGGTTAAAATGAAGGGAAAAGTAGATGCAGGTGTGTGGTAATTATAACTGCAGAGGGGATAAATGGGGGTGAGAGGTTGCATGCGGGGACATGAACTCCCTGGCTGGGATCTGTAATCTGCATTTATGAGAGCAGGTGTGGTGGTGGCTGGATTGTGGCCTTCTGCTGGGCATAGCTCCTTTGCTTCAACGTTACAGCTGGTAAATGTTTTTGTGCTTAAATGCATGCTCCCAGCACATTTGGAATTGCAAGTTAAAAATAACTCACAGAAAGCACTGTATAGTTTATACTGCTATTACAAAATCAGGTGCTTGTTAATATTTTGCCATCTCTCTTGTAAGACTACAGATCATTCTAGTAAAGCCCGGATAATCTTTGATAGACATCATGCCTCAGGCAGCAAGGTTTGACACTAGCAATGGTCTCCACGGGCACATCTCAATTATAATCTGTCAAAAAGCAGGTAGAGATATATTACCATAAGAATGCCATAACACAATGCTGAGAGGCTGGCACACAATAAGATACTGTTTTCCTGTCAGGGCTCTCATGGTAATGAAATAAAGGAGTAAAGGACATGTTCCTGCCCCTAGATTTCCTAGTAATATCAATATTGTAGTTGATCTCTCTTGTTTGTGCCCTTACCCTCTTACCCTGGGAAGTTTAGATGTTATAACTTACCACAGGACTTTTCAACAGATGAAGATGTCTTGGCCCAACCATTATGTGGTGGTGTCACCATCTGCAAATGTCAGCACAGACCTTTGTCAATCTTTAGTCACGTCCTTCCATTTTCAGTACCACTGCCCCTGTGTCTGTCCCAAACATAATTAAATTCCATCACTGTTTTGCTTCCTCCCAGCTCTGCTGGCAAGTGTAGAGGATATCTCACATGAAGCCCCATTCTAGATAGAACATAGAAATAGGAATTAAGACATCCAGACCAGGCTGTGTCAATATCCACTGGTATGTTAGAAAAAGATCTGTTCACATGGGGCTTTTTCAAAAAGACGCACAGGAATGAGCATGTATGAGTCGGCTATGTGCAGTGGGAGCATCCATTTTACAAGTGTCAGTGACTAAAAAATCAGTGGAAGCAATACGGCAGCATACGTGTCTAAGTGGTGGCACTTAACCTGTGTAAAATATAAAAACTTGGGAATATATAATCTAATCAAAAGTGTCTATAATAGAATATTATCCCTAGAATGACATTGGGCAAGTCACTTAACCCTCCTTTGCCTCAGGTACAAACTTAGATTGTGAGCCCTCCTGGGACAGAGAAATATCCAGTGTACCTGAATGTAACTCACCTTGAGCTACTACTGAAAAAGATGTGAGCAAAATCTAAATAAATAAATATAAAACAACATAAGCTAATCCACAGTATGAAAACAATGACTATTTCAAAATGTTTATGATAGGGAAGGAAAAGCCTCAATGAGCTCAAAGTCCCGCAGATATAAAGAGCTGAGTTGGTCATAGCAACCGTCACTTCATCATTAGCAAAAACCTTCCCCGCAATAACATTTATCTTTTTTATGAAAAAATCTTTTATTAAAAATGTTTATAAAACATTGTCAAATGTTTAGTCAGATAATTTCTCGTAATAAACTCTGTGCTGTCTTCTAATGTTCATAATCTATCTAGTTACTAGTAGTGCAAAAATAAAGACACTTATCTCAGTAGAACACAAATAGGGTATAGAGTGAACATCAGAGCCATTTCTCTCCATACCTCTGTGCCAACGTTGGATTAAGAACATTAGAAGACAGCACAGATTGTATTATGAGAAATTATCTGACTAACCATTTGACAATTTTTCATAAACATTTTTCATAAAAAGAATTTTTCATAAAAAAGATAAATATTATTGCGGGAAAGTTTTTTGCCAATGATGATGTGACGATCGCTATGATCAACTCAGCTCTTTAAATCTGCAGGACTCTGAGCTCTTTGAGGCTTTTCCTTCTCTATCATAAACATTTTGATATAGTCATTGTTTTCATACTGTGGATTAGCTTATGTTTTTCAGTGGCGTAGCCACAGGTGGGCCTGGGTGGGCAAGGGCCTACCGTTCAGGCCCACCCAACAGTAGCACACGTTTAGTGGTAGCTGGTGGGATTCCAAGCTCAGCCAGCTGTAGACTGCGAATGTTCAGTTTTCAGAGCATGTCTGCTGCAGACTGCCAAGGTGGAAAGAAGCGTTTTCCCACCAGCTGAGATATTTTTTAGGTGGTGTTTGGGGGGGAGGGGAGAACAATTGGTGCCCACCCACTTCTTCCCTAGGCCCACCCAAAATCTGTTGTCTGGCTATGCCCCTGTGTTGTTTTATTCTTTTGAAGTTCTAATTCCACGCCCACGTTGTTGTTGCTGTAGATGATTCTATAAAATAAATATAATCAGGGGTAAAATATAAACCTATTAGAAATCAAAACACAATACAAAAATTGTGAACGTGATGTGCTCAGAGCTCAAACGTGACTTCCCTCAAATTGTCTATTATAATGTCCACGTAATCACTGTAAGTCAATCTTCACATTCTGCGAACCAGGGGCGTATCTGCATGGGGCCACAGGGGCCTGGCCCCCGCAGATTTCGCCCTGGCCCCCCTCCCCGCCGTCAACCCTCCCCCGCTGCTTACTTTTGCTGGCAGGGGGCCCCAACCCCCGCCAGCCGAGGTCCGACCCGCAATCTCCATATTTCATCTTCCTCCGTGGCCATGTGCTTCAAGGAAGTAACGCTGCAGTGCTGATTCGTTGAATCCAGTTCGGCGTCTGACGTCGCAGCGACGTCAGACGCCGAACTGGATTCAACGAATCAGCACTGCAGCGTTACTTCCTTGAAGCACATGGCCACGGAGGAAGACGAAATATGGAGATTGCGGGTCGGACCTCGGCTGGCGGGGGTTGGGGCCCCCCGCCAGCAAAAGTAAGCAGCGGGGGAGGGTTGACGGCGGGGAGGGGGTGGAGAGAGGCAGAGGCGGCGGCGGCAGCGGGGGGGGAGGGAGGCAAAATGTGCCCCCCCTCTCTGGCTCTGGCCCCCCCTACCGCCGGATTCCAGATACGCCCCTGCTGCGAACTATATCAAAAATTGGGAAGACCTTATCTGTTGAATCGCTGTTAAATCGCTGTTCCATAGTCTCACACTCCACAGTATATTCCTATTGATAGATGCATGAAGAAGCTACCATGTTATGGTGAAACGTGGATCCAAGTTGGGAACTGGTGCATTGATTTTATGGCGAATGAAGTCCTGCTTCTATTCAGTAGAAATAAGCTGTGGAGTGTGAGGCTATGGAACAGCGATTCAACAGATAAGGTCTCCCCAATTTTTGATATGGTTCACAGAATGTGAAGATTGATTTACAGTGATTATGTGGACATTATAGTAGACAATTTGATGGAAGAACTTATGATGTGCAATGATAGATGTCAGTGACTAGCAAATGTGGTTGTTCACATTTATATAAATCACGTCTGAGTTATGATCACATCACATTCACAATTTTTGTATAGTGTTTTGATTTCTATTAGGTTTATATTTTACCCCTGGTTATATTTATTTACTACATGTGCATACCAATATTTCAAACATACATGTGTAAGTACCAATACATAGATGTGAATGTGTGTCATTTAAGAAATCTGCAGGTCTGTATGTACTCAACTAAGGACAGAGCCTGCCATCATTTTGCAGAATTGATTGGGAGGGCAAGGGGGACTAAGGAGGCAACCGCTTCTAATTTCTCCTGTAGAGTGCTGCCCAAAATGAGCACTTTCAAAAAACCTAGACATCTCTGGGAGCAGCTGTAAATGCCCAGCATTCAGAACAGTGAGCATAGATGTGCATATGTTCTCTGAGGATCAATTTTTGGTAAGGCTCACAACCAAGCTGAGCCCCAGTTGGGCTCTGATCCTTGAAAAAAAAAAAACAGTCCCTCAAAATGATTAGTCAACCTGATATGCTTTGCACACCAAAATAGCACTGCTATAACCCAACTGGTCACATTTATTTATTTATGAATTACACAATAAATCCCGAATTCTATAAAAGTTGCTAAAAATTGTGCGTGCAAATTTGGACTCATGCAATTTAATTGAATATTGAGCTAATTAGTGCTGATAATTGGCTTGTTTACAAACAATTATTGGCACTAATTAGATTTAATTGGAATATATGTGTGTAAATTTAGGCGCATGTGTCCAACAGAATCCGCCAAGACGGAGAACTCGAATGTCCCACGGGAAACCACAAAAAGATAATAGAAAAGGGTGGGAGGTTGACCACTGATACCAAAGACTGGAAAAAAATGGACTTAAAAGCAAAAAAAACATTTATTAAAAGATGTTTATTAATAAATGTATTTTAATAAATGTTTTTTTTTGCTTTAAGTCTATTTTTTCCAGTCTTCGATATCCGTGGTCAACCTCCCACCCTTTTCTGTTAAATTTAGGCGCGGCATCCACGCCTAAATGTTTACATGCGAGTTCAAAAAGGGGATGCAGAAATGGGAGGGTAATGAGTGGAACAGGGGTGCTCCTAAAATGAACACCTGTAGTTATAGAATAAGGGGGAATCATGCCTAATTTAGGGGTCCTTTTACAAAGGTGCGCTGAAAAATGGACTGTGGTAGTTTAGACATGGGTTTTGGTCGTGTTCACAGAATCATTTTTCAGTGCACCTGTAAAAAAAGACCTCTTTTTTCCCAAAAATGGACGTGCAGCAAAATCAAAATCGCCACGCATCCATTTTGGGTCTCAGACCTTACCACCAGCCATAGACCTAGCAGTAAATAATTTGGGCGGTAATGACCTATGTGTGTCAGATGCCACTTGGCGTGCGTCCGCTATGCGCACCAGAAAATAAAAAATACTTTCCAGATGCACGTATCGGAAGCGCGCCAAAAATGAAAATACCGCAAGAGCCATGCGGTAGTTGGGTGGTAAGTTCATTCTGGCGTGTGTTGGGTGCGAGTAGTCACCTACGCGGCTTAGTAAAAGAGGCCCTTAGGCATGAAGATTTGTACCAAGTTTCAGTTGGTGCAAATGGTCGCGCCTAAAGTTAGGCGTAATTCCCAGGTGTAAGTGCTATTCTTTAAGCCACCCCTAATTTTAAGTGTGGCTTAAAGAATATCGATTTTTTTCTGTGTCATATATTGAATTCACTCCTAGTGCTAACATGGGATTAGATTCTGTAAATAGTGCTCAAATTTGGCCACCAAAAGAAAAGAAATGATCGCTGATCACTATTGTATAAATGGCGCTCTGAGTTGGGCACCATTCATAGAATATCATGTAGCACCAGGATCCGTGCCCAATTTTGAGCCTGATGATATACACCCACGAAAACCTAGTGGAAATCCTCATGCGTAAATTAGGCGAGGATCCCCTGCCCATCTTTAGTGAACATCCCTAGCCTGCCCATGCTTCTTCCATGGCCATGCCCCCTTTTCAGTTGCATGCTAAAAGACTTACATGCGCACCTTTATAGAATAGTGTTTAGCAAGATTCATGCATAAACCCAAATTGTTGTCAATTAATACCAGTAACTGATAGTGCTAATTGGCTCATTACTCAATTAAACTGCACATAAATTGGGCATAGGCCCAAATTTGTGCATGCAGTTTTGACCACCATATATAGAATCCAGAAAATGGTGCTTAAGAGCTATTCAGCAAAAACCCATAGCATACATTTGCAAGGGGAGCATATACAGGGGTGCAGCATGAAAGCGACATAGGTGGGGCTCCCATTAACATGCGCCACTTGTTGAATATTGGAAGTTGCACATATTCCTGCTCAGTTTGGCTAGCCATAGAGCTGGTGTGAGTATGTGTTCCTAATGCTCACACTTAGGGCCCCTTTTACCAAGCTGTGGGAAAAGGGGGCTGGCGCTGGCATTCACGCGTGTTTTACACGTACACCGAGGCCCCCTTTTACCGTAGCTGGTAAACGGGAAGTCTTGACTTCCAGTAGGAAATGGCCGTGCGGCAAGTAAAGCACTTGCCATTCGACCATTTCAGGGGAGGAGGCCCTTATCACCACCCATTGGGTGGTAAGGGCTCCTGCATTAACCTGGCGGTAACCAGGCACTGCACAGCACTGCCCGATTACCAATGGGTACACTCTGGCACTACAAAAATAAGTATATTTTTGTAGTGCCAAAAATGACCGCGCACTAGGGGTGGGAAGTACCGCCCTTAAACTTTAACCAGTTGTAAGTATCCCAATGCCTAAATTGTCTGTCAAGTTTCTTCAGTGCTGCTCAGTGGGGATATTGACCCTCAATGGTGACTAGTTTCATATGAGCACCTTTACTTGAACCCATGACTCACCTTCTTCATGAATTTGGTCTGGTGGTCCCTGCGCAACTATCACGGATTTTGATGAAATTTTCTGTGAACATTCACACATGTCCCCAATGAACATTGGTAAAGTTTTACGTTCACCGATGCAATACTTGCTGAGATATAGTAATCTGTTTGACCCCATACTGCAGCCTTCACGCAGGGACCACCAGACCACTTGACATGGAATGACCCATAATACTGGGTCAGCCAATGAGCCATCTAGCCCAGTATTCTGTTCCCAGCAGTGGCCAAGCCAAGTCACAAGGATCTGGTAGAAACCCAAATAGTAGCAACATTCCATACAACCAATCGGAGAACAAGCAGTGGCTTCCCCCATATCTGTCTCAATAGCAGGCTATGGACATTTGCTCCAGGAACTTGTCCAAACCTTTTTTAGACCCAGATACGCTAACCGCTGTTACTTCATTCTCAAGCAAAGTGTTCCAGAGCTTAACTATTCGTATAGTGAAAAAATATTTCTTCTTATTTGTTTTAAAAGTATTTCCATGTAACTTCCATGAGTGTCACGTAGTCTTTGTACTTTTTGAAAGAGTAAAAAATCGACTCACTTCTATCCGTTCTACACCACTGAAGATTTTGTAGACCTCAATCATATCTCCCCTCAGCCGTCTCTTTTTCAAGCTGAAGAGCCCTAACCTCTTAAGCCTTTCTTCATATGTGAGGAGTTCCATCCCCTTTATCATTTTGGTCACTCTTCTTTGAACCTTTTCTTATTCCACTTTATTTGTTTTGAGATAAGGTGATAACAATTAACAATTAATGAAATAACTAACTTTCACAAATCTCTGAAAACCTATCTCTTCAACAAGGCCTACCATGAGAACCCGTAGCTTAGCTATAACACTTCACCACCCCACCCAATTTTAAACAACGTCTTTCTTTAAATGTCTGCTTAGTTCTTCTCTGTCATCCTTGATCTTTCTATAACACCAATTTGTTTCTTTCACCCTGTCATGGCGATGCCATAACAGATCTCTGTAAGCCACATTGAGCCTGTAAATAGGTGGGAAAATGTGGGATACAAGTGCAATAAATAAATAAACTGGGGACCCACAATTGGTTATAGGTATTCCCCCACTGAACAATAATTTGGACCACTGCAATTGATTTATTTTGTGTGAATACACCTAAAATGTAGGCATATTGTCAGACAGTTAGGTGCCTAGGTTCCCTTATGGAATAGCCTCCTGTCATGTGCCTTCTGGGTGCCTAATTGGAGGCACTGTCATACAATTGCTCCCCAATGCACAGGTTTTATGAGGGGGGTTCAGAGCTGCCAAGGGGAACAGTTTTTTCACGGAGAGATTTAGAGCATCTGACCACCTACAGCTCCACTCAGCCACGCCTACTGCTCCTTCCCTAACAGCCCTCGCTGACAAGGCCCATGGCAGTAGCAGTCACCTCTCCTTCCAGTGGCCCACAGCAACAGGAGATGATCTTTTATTAAGGTGTTTCCTGCTGCTGTTGGAAAGGGAAGCTACTCATTGGGACTTCCCAACTCACCAGCGGGAGTGTGGGAGATAATCTGCAAAAGCTGCTCAATACAGGAAATCTGCAGATCTGGGGGTTTTTTGTGTGCTGATGCACAACTTCCAAACATTTGGCCATTCTACCAGATTTTTGAGCCACCTGCAGTAAGGCTAAAAGTATTAGCCCTGAGAAGAAACCCTGAGACCACTTCATCAGCATTCTCTTCCTAAACTTGGTCTCCAGTCTTCAAAATGGAATTGGACCAACCAAGAAGCTTGTCAGGCGTTTTTGGTCTTTCATGGTCCTCATTGCTGAAGTGTGGATTTGGCACAGCAGAGTGGAATATTTTTATGGTGCTGTAATGGGCTGGCAGTGGTATATCATATTCTTTTATAGTACTGGTCACTAATTATATCCACTGCGCTAGTTTGGTCAGAGTAATTTATAAGGTTCTGTGACTCTGGTTTGACATTGTTATTTGTATTCTTAATGATTTTTTTTCTTCGTAAATTGCATCGGGTTGTTGCAATGTTATACGATCTGCCAATGGAATTAAATAAATAGATATGCTAGAATGGATTCACCTTGATGAAAACTCATTGCATCTGAACATTTGGAGGTGCATTTAAATGATATATAAACCTACATTCCATGCATTTGTTCATTTCATTTGTGACCCCTGGTGCCTGCTTACAGTTATTAATAAGAAGGATAATATGAACTCTGAACTCCATTCTAATTCCATGAAGTGTATTATTGTTTCATACTGATAAATGTTTTCAGCAAAAGGCCTCTGTAATACCTTGAGCTTATTTACTCTCACAAGGTCTGCTGTAAGCCTCACCTCTGAATCCCAATTATTCATTCTTGTTTTCCCAGAGGCGGGTTTGGAAACCGACCCACAGAAAGAAATATCAGTGCAGAATCTTGGAGCAGGGCCAGCCTCAAGGCTTTGGTTGTATAATATTTGTTGCAGTGCAGAATATCCAGTTTGGCATCTCCTGCTTATTTGGGCCATAGGAGTGTGTCATATAGGGCTAGATTCTATATATTTTTTATTATTATTGTTTATTTGGATTTTGCTCACACCTTTTTCAAATAGTAGCTTAAGGTGAGTTACATTCAGGTACACTGGGTATTTCCCTGCCCCTGGAGGACTCACAATCTAAGGGGTCCTTTTACTAAGCCACGTAAGCATCTACGTGCGCCCAACATGCGCCAAAATGGAGTTACCGCCTGGCTACCACGTTGCTCTTGCAGTAATTTCATTTTTGGCGTGCATCCGATAGGTGCGTCTGAAAAATATCTTTTATTATCGGCCGCACGCCAAGTGGCATTTGACGTTCGTAGGTCATTACTGCCCAGATACTGTGTGAGAATTTACCAGTAGGTCAATGGCTGGCGAAAAGATCTCAGACTCAAAATGGACGCGTGGCAATTTTGATTTTGCTGCACGTCCATTTTTGGCAAAAATTTTAAAAAGGCCTTTTACAGGTGCGCTGAAAAATGGATCGGTGCGTGCCCAAGACCCGTGCATACACTACCGCAAGCCATTTTTCAGTGCACCTTTGTAAAAGGACCCCTAAGTTTATACCTGAGGCAATGGAAGGTTAAGTGACTTGCCCAAGATCACAAAGATTGGCAGTGGGATTTGAACTGGGCATCTATGGATGTCAAGACTAGTGCTCTAACCATTAGGCCACTCCTCCACTCCACCAAGAAATTGGTGCCAAAAAAACGCTATTCTATAAGCAACGTTTAAAGTTAGGCTTGCCCAGGATCACGCCTAACTTTAGGCATGACCATTTGCACCAGCTGAAACGTAATGCAAATGTATATGCCTACATATTAGGTGCGTATCCCCATTATTCTATAACAACATGTGTTAATTTTAAGAACACCCCTGTTATGCCCATGCCCCTCCCATTTTTGCACCCCCTTTTTCTCATCACGCATAAATATTAGGTGTGGATCCTGCGCCTAAATTTACATGTATAAATGCCAATTAAATCTAATTAGTGGCAATAATTGTTACAAAAGCCAATTATTGACGCTAATTGGCTTGTTATTCAATTAAATTCAACTAACTTTTTAGTGTCACTCACACACACAAGGAGTGACACAGGTGATACTGCAGCAGGACATTTTTATCCACTCCTACCCTAGCTGAAATAGTATTTAACCATCTCTCTGACCTCATGTGCAACTTTCCTTAGTCACTTTACTTTCTAACTCCTCTTACTCTCTTACCTATCTATATGTTCTATCTTTGTTTGTACCCTACACTGTCAATTAAAATATTCTATTACGTATTGTGTTGCCATACGTTGTATTGTTATTTGAATATTTTTACTGCTGTAATTGTCTATTGCTCATGTTTGATTTATTCTTATTGTACATCGCCTTGAGTGAATTACTTCAAAAAGGCAGTAAATAAATCCTAATAAAATAAAGAAATAAATTGTGTGCTCAAATTGGGCTCGCACCAAAATTTGTGCATGCAAGTTGTGGCAGCTTTTATAGAATTAAGGGGAGAGCAGAAGTGATATAGCGGAAACTTCAAAGGGGAGGAGAGAGGCTGGTGTAAGGGTATTAGATGCCTAAGGCGAACCTTCTACCCCCCCCCCCCCAATTAATTTTCAATAGTACCATAAGGCAAGTTACATGCATACAAGTTACATACATACAAGTTACATGAAAGCAATGAAATTAATTTCACAAATCATTTACCTGAACAAATAAGTATTTTAAAATATTTCCTACCCTTCCTATGGGTAAAAGTACCTGCTGAAGGTTCTTTGAGTTTGTGTGGCCATCACAGCACATTTCTCCTAACAATCCCTTTCAAAACATTTAATTGCAGGAAGCCAATACCTTGCTAGCGCCCGTTTCATTGGTTTCAGAAACGGGCCTTTTTTCCTAGTTTTAAAATATTTCCTACCCTTCCTGTGGGTAAAAGTACCTGCTGAAGGTTCTTTGAGTTTGTGTGGCCATCACAGCACATTTCTCCTAACAATCCCTTTCAAAACATTTAATTGCAGGAAGCCAATACCTTGCTAGCGCCCGTTTCATTGGTTTCAGAAACGGGCCTTTTTTCCTAGTTTTAAAATATTTCCTACCCTTCCTGTGGGTAAAAGTACCTGCTGAAGGTTCTTTGAGTTTGTGTGGCCATCACAGCCTATTGATTTGCTTTGGCTGCATGAGCTCTTTACTGTCACCCCAGGCAACCAACTAGTGTTGCCTAATGGTTAAGCCAGCCCTGGGAGGAGATTGATTGCTGTGGCAGGCACAGCCTCTACTGGAGTATGAATAGAACAGAAGGGTTCAATTTTGGGATGGGAGTCTTCTATCTCCAGCCTTCAGGCTGAGGGGAGAGGAAAGAGAAGGCCAAAAAAAAAGGCTCCTGCAAAAGCTAGTGAAAAGATGTTCAAAACGTCTACAGCATTGTACTTATATTCAGTGCATTTTTTCTAACTAAAAGGTGACTCTGCTCGAATACAGGCTAACCTTCAGTGGGGTGAATACAGAAGGACCTATCCCACAATAGCCAGGCCCCCTGCAACCAGCCACAGAATCTGTGAAAAGACAGCATTGGTGTACAGAGCCAGGGCTCTTTCATTAATACTTAAGGAAGATGGGTCAATTGTAGCAGGCAATGGAAAATGTGCCAGTACTCAGTACCCACAAATACCCCATGATCAAAGGCCCTGCTTATATTGTAAATATGGCAACAGAAACACTGTCTTTCTGAAAAGTCATTGCTAAATCTTGATATCATGTCATGTCTTCATTCCTAAAAAAAAACATTACAACCTGCTATTTTAAAACGTTTAGGGCCCTTTTTACCAAGCTGCAGCAAAGGGGGCCTGCACTGGCATCAGTGTGTGTTTTTTCATGCGCACCGACTTTTTACTGCAGCAGGTAAAAGGAAAGTCTCTCTTTCTTTCAGGAAATGGCCGTGCGGCAAGTAAATCACTTGCCGCGTGCCCATTTCGGGACAGAGCCCTTACCACCACCCATTGAGGTGGCGATAAGGGCTCCCACGCTAAGATTACCACTGGGCACACTCCAGCATTACAAAAATAAATATTTTTTGTAGCGCCAGATATGATGGCGCGCTAGAGGTGGGAAGTAACGCCGGGCTGCTGTGGTAGTCCGGCGGTACTTCCTGTTTAGCAGTAGTAAGCCCGTATTGGGCTTTTACCGCCCCTTAGTAAAAGGGGCTCTTATGGAGGTAGCAACACCTTCTACCCAGATGAATACCGCCTATCAGGGCCAATCACTGATTTTTAGCAGCATTCAGGTAATGCTATTGAAAATCCTTGCAGCCCACTCTGGTAGGGAATTTATATTTGAGGCCTGTCATGGAAAATGAGAAAGAGAGCTATAATATACATCAATGGACATAAATATAGCACTATTCATTATGCAACAGGCTGTGGTCCCTATCTGATAGAGAAAGCCAAAATGTCTCCCATATCGCTTGGAATTTACGCAACCTAGTTTTATCCCCCATAGCCCTTATCCCTTCTTTTCATCAAAGGCCTATAAAAAAGAAGATGCTGCCAATGATCGAATGTAGGACGTGAGGATCCCATCAAAGAAACAAAATAGCTTTCTTTCCCATTGTCACTGCCTTGCGTAAAAATATGCCTTGCCCTCTGACAGTTTTGGAAGAGCACCCCCTCCCTGAAACAACACATTCCCAGGCTTAAAAGGAAAATCAACTTTGAGTATTTTGGCAAGAAAATCTCTTAATTGCTTCCAAAAGTTTTGAACCGGTGAACCCGTTCAGAACGTGTGGCCTAAAGTGGCTCTAGATGTTTTACATTTAGGGCAACTGCCATCAGTGTTCAAACCAGATCAGAATGCACTCCATGGGGAGATATATACATGCAAAGAATAAATGTATAGTCCAATTCACATATTAACATAGTGATAGATAATAATGGATTGTCATTTAGATTTTGTTTAAGCAGCTCTGTTGTTACTGTGTCCCCCAGATCATCTGACCAAACCATAGACAAACTATCTAGGGACAACTCTGGGAGAGATCCAACATTGTCCCTCGAAAATGGGTCAGAGATCATTTCCTATCCTCCCCTAGTCCCAAACACTGATGCAAAGCCTGTGCCAAGGGAACTTGCAAGCCGCACCCCTTAGACTCTTGACACAATGTCGTACCTGAAGGAATTCAAAAAAATCTTATGTAGACAATTCAAACAGGGAACTTAATACTTCAAAGGACAGTAGTTTCCCTTGACCATCAAGTAGATCTCCTACCCATTCTAATCCTTCAGCTTACCACCTTAAAAAGTCTCATTTTCCATGCCAGGCTTAAAATATAAATTCCCTACCAGAGGCAATAAAGGTGTAACTAATGGGTTACTGCGCAATATATGACACAATGTTTCCAGCTTCCCCTCATATATGACCACACTATGGCCCTGAAACAGAGGAAAGTATAGTGTCCTTTACTCTACCCGGAATGTAGTAGGAAGTACCCTTAACCCAATCTCTGAAAGAACGAAGCCCACAAACCAGTTTATACAGTTTTAGGTCTAGCAATCCCCATCCCTCCCTTTTCCATAGATAGTATTAAGGTGCATAGTAGAAATCTTGGTCGTTTTCCTCCCCATAAAAATTTCCTAAGGGCTCTCTGCAGTACTAAGTGGGCTCTGTAGCTGACAAACAGTGGTAAAGATTGTAAAATGTAGAGCCAACGCAGTATAAGAAGCATATCATATAAGAATATTTTACCTGAAAAAGGGCTATGTTTACTAAGCGGCGCTATGGGCGCGTTAGCGTTTTTAACACGCGTAAATGGTGTATGCACGTTAAATGCAAATGCGCCCATAGAAATGTATAGGCGCGTTAATGTTTAACGTGCCTTAAATTTACAGGCAAGTTAAAAACACTAACGCACCTTAGTAAACATACTCCAAAGATACTGGTAACGCATCCCAAAGTTGAAGTCTCTCCAGAGTAGTCTTCAAAAGAGGCTTTATATTATCCAAATAGAAGGAACAGGCATCTTCTTGAATATTTACTCCTAAATATCAAATTGAACCCTTAGCTTCTTTCAAAGGAAAAGACATCCACTCCTGCACTATTTGTATATTTTAAGGCAGGGCGTCAGATTTGGATACATTTAATTTGCCATTTACTGAACTGAGGGGCCCTTTTACTAAGCCACGTAAGCGTCTATGAGCGCCCAACGTGCGCCAATTCTGAGTTACCGCCTGGCCCACGTGGTAATTTAATTTTTGCCACGTGTCCCATACGCACATCAGAAAATAATTTTATTTTCTGGCATGCGGGCAGTAATCAGCATTTGGATGTGCGTAGACCATTACCGCCCGGTTAACACATGAGTCTTTACCGTTTCTTTATAGAATAGGTTCCAAGCAGGTGCATTGTGGGCACCTAAATATAGAATTACCCCTCGAGTCTAACAAGTCTTATACGCTCCCATATGCGACTGTTACCTTTTTTTTAACCGTTCCTAAAGTGAGAGACAAGGTTTAAACAACAACAACAAATAAAAGGGAGAACCAGGGATGATGAGAACAGGGAATTGTATGTTAGGTTATTAAAAGTGATGGCAAAAATGAAAAAGCTTCAAGCCAAGAACCATCCGTAAAAAAAAAAAACTAGCAAACTGTCCATCATATGATGAAATCTGACAGTGGGGATTATGGCTTTGATGGACCAGAACAGCTAATAGAAGAAGCTGACATTCTTGAAACCTTGCTAATTAAGGGTTCCTTCCTTAATATTAAAATAAAGTCCTTGTCTCGGCTTTATGGTTGGAGAATCAGGTGTTTTCATTAATATGTGCCAGTCAGTCTTAATAAGCTTGGAGGGCAAACCAAGTTATTATTGAGTGACCTTCTACAAAATAAGCATGTTGCTAAGGGCTGTCCCCCTGCCCTGCTCAGCCTGATGAATCTCATTTCCAATGCAAACGCTTGGCGAGAAAACGAAGCGTGCTTTTGCTGCAATCACGGAGAATAATCCTTGTGTCTCATGCAATGTCCAGAATTGCCACTTACTGCAGTGCCACGATGGCTCATCGCAGATTATTACCATGCGCTTGGTTGTCTGCGTTTCCTGAATTGTGGAGTCAAAAGAAAAGAAGAAGAAGTAAAAAGGAAACAAGCCCTCCATTGTCAGGACACTTGTATTGAAAAGTCTGCTTCTTTTAATACCTCTTGCAAATAGCCATCCACCTTGTTCATGAATTATAATGTGCGAAATACATCTGACAATGCCAGGCTTAAAAAAAGGAAAGATATGTCTACATTATCACATATTCATTTTCAAATGGATTCTGAACAGATTTTCAACTGTTCATTTAAATTCATTAAAATGATAAAAATTCACAGTTCGGCATTTGAGTGACTCCTAATCTACTTTTACATTGGATTTTTTAAAAAAAAATCTTTTAAACATTCTTATCTATTCTATTTTCCTGGTCCATCCTTGAATCGCTTTCACCGTCTTGCTGCTGAGCAGCTCCTCGGAGCTGGAGGTGCAGCATTAGCAAGGGACAATCAAATAATAATGTGTCTGTAATTACTTGATATGTATCCTCCCTTCCAGTGACTTGTAAGAACGCAGAGTTTCGGCTTTTTGGGTGTATGAAATACATGTGGGGTGTTCTAAATGATTGTCTAGAAAAATAGTGGCACTTATAACATGCAATTTTCCCTAAAAACTGTTAATTCTCATAAACAGTGGTATGCAAATATAATCTAACATGTATTTTTACGGTTAGATTAACACAAAGTGAGGCTTATAAGAAGTGACAGCAGGGTAGAGCTCTGATATACCAAACAATAGAGACACATGTACATGCACACACATGCAGTCTATTTTGTTTATAAAAGAAAAAAGCAAAGGAATAGCCCTCTATAAAAATTATTTAAAAAAAAAAAAAGACGTTCTCAGGAAAAAGGATTAAATTGAATTTTTCTTCCCATGTTACTAGAGATTGTATCTAGCTCTCCCTGAGCTGTTTCATTTGTACTGTATGCGACCAGGAATAGATAAAATCCCAAGGATGAATCGGAGTGCCAGGGGAAATCAGTAGAGTGTTACTGCTGCTGGTGATACCCCAAATCATGTACAGAGAGAACCTGTAAAATCCATAACACTGGCACTGGGAAAACACTGGTCAGCCATTTTATTTACAAGGAGACTTTTAAAACAAAGGGATCCTTTTACTAAGGTGTGTTAGGTGCTAACATGTGCCTAACTCAGCAAAAATGGCCTAATGCAGGACGCATTAAAGTATTGTGCATTAGTTTTGCCATCTGCATATGTTAAGCATATGGATTTTTTTGGGAGGGGGTGGAGAATGGGCACGATGCACTAACTAGTTAGGGGACCTTTTACTAAGCTGCGGTAAAAGGCCTGCGCTAGCTTCAGCATGTGTTTTTGACACGCGCTGAGGCCCCCTTTTTCCGCAGCGGGTAAAAGGCTGTGTCTGTTTTAAAGAAATGGCCGGGTGGTAAGTGACCCATTTACCACATGGCCATTTCAGGGGGGCAGTACTTACTGCCACCAATTGAGATGGCGGTGAGGGATCCCACACTAACCCGGCGGTACCCGGGCAATGCCGTATTATCACTGGGTAAGCACCGGCGCTACAAAAATAGAGAATATTTTTGTAGCGCTGGAAATGATGCATGCTGGGGGTGGGAACTACCGCCAGTCTCCTGCAGTAGCTCGACGTTAGTTCCAGTTGGGCGCGCAGCAATCCCATAGCTGCACACCAGCCCTTTAGTCAAAGGGCCCCTTAGTGTGCTGACATTATCACCGCAGTAACTGGTTGGCGCATCCATAAAACAGGGACCCTTAGCACATGGCCATATATTTAATAAATGGAAACAAGTCTTTTTTGACAGCTACACTACAAATGGGTTTAGCGCATAGGAAAGTCCAGTTTAAGGCAGGGGCGTAGCCAGACTTCAGCGGGAGGGGGGGTCCAGAGCCCAAGGTGAGGGAGCACATTTTAGCCTCCCCCTAGAGCCACCGACCCCCCCTGCCATTGCCATTGCCGACCCCCCCCCGGCCCCCGCCACCACCACCACCAACTTGGCCCCCCCTGCTGATGACCCTCTTGACCCCCCCTCCCGCCGTCAACCCGCCGTTGCCTACCTTTGCTGGCGGGGGACCCCAACCCCCACCAGCCAAGGTCCTCTTCATCCTTCGTTCTGTTTCTGAGTCTGACATCCTGTCTGATGAGAGGGTCGTTGGCAGGTGGGTCCAGGCCCAAATCTACGAGGGCCCAGGCCCCCGTGGCCCCACGTAGCTACGCCCCGGGTGTAAGGACACACTAAGCTAATTTCTTAGCGCGCCTTAATAAAAGGGACCCATAATTCAGTGCTTATGGGAGTAACTCAGAGCTGAGTAAGCAGTGTGGTCACAGCTTATGTTAGTTCTGCTTGTGAGTGGATTTTAGTTATAAAAGATCTCCAGAAGATCACAGGGTCCATTTCTTTCCCTTTTAATAGTATCCATTGAGAACTCACATTCATGCAAGAATATTTCATGAATATTCTTACGGTGAGAGACTGCATAATTCCTAAATAGTATTGGAGGGGTAAATATTCATCCAGTGACCGTTAATGTTTTTTTTAGCGGAGTTATTCATAGATATTCAATGTCGGGTCATGTCCATGTTCCAGCACTGAATATCCAGGTTTATGTGGCTGGCCATCTTTTATCCGGTTGAGTGCGTTATTCAGTGCTTACCTGCCTAAGCAAAACCAGATAAAGACAGGAGACTGTGTTTTATGTGGTCCGATTTGTCTGGTTAACTTAGGCAGTTAGATACTGAATATTAGCACACTTACTGCGTAAGTGCCGATTCCGCCCCTGGATCGTCCACAAAATAACGTTCACTTTAGCGATCTATGTTGTTACTCAGGGGTCTTTTCACCAACCTGCGGTAAGAAGGGTTGTTTTTGACATGCACCAGGGCCCTTTTTACCACTGTGTGTAAAAAGCCCCTAAAAAGACATGGCCACGCGGTAAGATTAATCTTACCGCATGGCCATGTGGGGGGGGGGGGGAGTACTTACTGCCATCCATTAAGGTGCTAAGGCCCTGTAAACAGTTACATTTGATGACTTGTGAGCAACTTTATGTCCTGATCTTCCCAGTACATTTTAGAAAGTAAACAAATGTTTAATTGGTGTTATAATTGATCCATATTTCAGTTCCTTGTTATTGTTTGCTGGTTGCACATTTTTTTGTACACTGTTCAATTTTTAAAGACAATAAACAATTTAGTTTATTGCTTCTTTGTCTGGACTAATAAAGAATCCTGGTGGTTTGTGTGTTGGGTCTGTGAGTGCAGGACCACTGGGAGAGTGGCTCCAGTAACCTAGAAATCACTGAGGATAATTTGAGAGCGGGAGACACGCCCAGAGGTGGTTGTGACCCAGTCAGTGGGAGGAGGGCACTAGTGTAGGGTACAAGCAGCAGGTGCAGGAGGACCTAAGCTGTGCTGGGGATAGACCCTCTAAGTAGCCGCGGGGTAAACTCAGGTGGGTGGCTAGGCATTTCGCAACAGATGGGATGGACCGATTAGTCCTTTTATTTGTTATTGACCTCTATTATGTTCTGTTGTACTACTATATCCATATTAAATCTGAATGTGATATATTTGCATATATCAAAGATCCAGTGTATGCAATTCTATCTAATATTTATTCATTTTGGCTATCCAGAAAACCAGCCTGGTTAGGTAGACCTCTAGGTCTGGGTTCAGAAAACTATATTATATGAAAGTGCAGCTTTACAGGGTTACTCTCTGGTCATTTATTAATTAAACAGAGCCTCCTTCTATTTCTGCATCTAATTCCATGCATGGAAAATGTCTCCTTTAGGCAGTGCAAGTTCATTAACTTTTGCAATTTCAGGAGGTTCCGCTGTATGAGCAGCAAGTGAGGTGTTTGCCATAGTACCTTGCTGGCCATGTGTCACAAAGGAAACAAGGGCACATGGTGGAAACATCCAGGCATTAAATGAGCATAATGTCCAAAGCACAGGGTCAACAAAGTACCAGATCTGTTGAGTATATTTGAAAAGGAAAGGAAATGATAAAACATCATTCCATACTGGAGCCTTACAAACTGTCCATAGCTTAGTTGAAAGTACCCTATATTCACTAATCCCAAAACCAAACAATCAGCGACAAACATTAAAACACATTTTAGTAGTTTTGTTTAGTTCCTTAATTGCTCAGATTCAGTTTACCTGTTAATTGCCAAGTGAAATGCTTAGAAGCAGCGGGTACATTAAAGGGATTATTGACATATAATCCCTCCCTCCCGGTGGATTGTTTATGAATTCTGCTTGCACAGATTGTAACAGTGCCAGAAGTAATGAATTGTGGAAGGATATTATAACCAATAGATGAAAGAGACTGAGCAGAAGGGCAAGCAGTACTAAAGTGAATGTTAGGAATTATTAGAAAAGGAACCTGAGAATATTATAATGCTTTTGTAACACTCCATGGTGGGACCGCACCTCAAATATTGTATGCAATTTTGAACACCACATCTCAAAAAAGATGTGGAGGGGCATTTTTGATATGGCATCTAAATCTGACTTTTGATATTTTGCAAAAAATGTCCAAAAATCAAGTTGTAAACATAACCATTTTCAAAACTGCAAAATGTATTATCTTTTTTTTTTTAATGGTAATTTACCAGACATTGTTGTGCTTAATAGATTTATCATTTTGGACCATTTTCAGAAAAAAAAGTGCAAGTGAAAAACACACAAAATCAAGCCATTGGGATGTAGGAGGAGCCAGCATTTTTAGTAGACTGGCTACACAGACATCCCAGGGGAACTGTGGGGCACCCTAGGGGGCATTGCAGTGGACTTCACATAAAAGGTCCCAAGTACACGTCTCACCCTTACCCCCTTATATTGTATGATAAGCCCTCCAGAACCCACCAAAAACCTGCTGTACCCAACTATACATCACTACAATAGCCCTTATGGCTGCAGGTGTCACTTATATGTGGGTACAATAGGTTTTTGGTGGGTTTTGGGGGCTTACACTTTCCACCACAAGTGTAACAGTTAGGGTGGATTAGGGGCCTGGGGCCCCTTCTCCACAGTGCACTGCACCAACCACAAGGCTACTCCAGGGACCTGCTTGCTGCTCCAATGGGACTGTCCATAACATATGAAGCTGTCATAGAGACTAGTTTGTGCTGTTTCATTCATCTTTGGGTGTAGGAGGGGGGGGGGGGGAGCCACTGCAGGAGTAAAGGGGGGTTATTCCTATATTCTTCCAGTGGTTATCTGGTCATTCAGGGCATTTTTTGTAGCTTAGTCATTTTGGTCTAGACCAAAACGTTCAACTTTTTAGGCCCAGATATTTTTATTTTGTTCTATTATGGCTGAAAGCATCCATAAGTGTTAGGAATGCCCAGAATCCACCCAATTCCTGCCCCCAACACACCCCTGACATGCCCTCTTGTGATTTGTATGCACATCTGATGGACATTATAGAAAAATGTATAAAAATGTGTTTTTTACAGGTGCGCTGAAAAATGATTTTGTGCGCATGCCCAAAACACACATCTACACTACCGCAGGCCATTTTTCACTGCACTTTAGTAAAAGGGCCCCTGAGTGAAGTGAAATGAGTAGACGTAAATCACTTGTTTACCTTTTCCAAAAATACAAGGACTAGAGAGCATGCAATGAAGCTACAAAGTAGTAAATTTAAAACAAACCAGATCAAATATTTCTTCATTCAAAGTGTAATTAAACTGTAGAATTCATTCAATAGTAGTTAGCTCAGCAGGGTTTTAAAAAGGGTTGGACAAGTTCTTAAAAGATATGTTCATGAACCATTATTAAGATGAACTTGGGAAAATCCTCTGCTTATTTCTGGGGTACGCAGAATAAAATCTGTTTCACTGTTTTGGGATTTTGCCAGGTACTTGTGACCTGGATTGGCCACAGTTGGAAACAGGATACTGGGCTTGATGGATCTTTGGTCTGTCCCAGTATGATGGTGCTTATGTTCTTATGTTTATATAGCTTTATCTCTCCACACCAGACATCACTGCGGAAACCCAGGCCAAGGTATCGGCCTGCTTATCCGACATTGCTGCCTGGAAGTCCAACCACCACCTGAAACTGAACATGGCCAAGACAGAGCTTATTGTCTTTCCACCCAAACCCACTTCTCCTCTCCCTCCACTTTCTATCTCAGTCGATGGCACCCTCATCCTCCCCGTCTCATCTGCCCGCAACCTCGGAGTCATCTTCGACTTCTCCCTCTCCTTCTCTGCCCATATCCAGCAGACAGCCAAGACCTGTCGCTTCTTTCTCTATAACATCAGCACAATTCACCCTTTCCTCTCTGAGCACACCACCCGAACTCTCGTCCACTCTCTCATTACCTCTCGCCTTGACTACTGCAACCTACTTCTCACTGGCCTCCCACTTAGCCATCTATCCCCCCTTCAATCCGTTCAGAACTCTGCTGCACATCTTATCTTCCGCCTGGACCAATATGCTCATATCACCCCTCTCCTCAAGTCACTTCACTGGCTTCCGATCAGGTACCACATCCAGTTCAAGCTTCTCCTACTAACCTACAAATGCTCTCAATCTGCAGCCCCTCATTACCTCTCTACCCTTATCTCCCCTTACCCTCCTACCCGAAACCTCCGCTCACAGGATAAATCTCTCCTCTCTGCACCCTTCTCCACCACCACCAATTCCAGGCTCCGCCCTTTCTGCCTCGTCTCTCCCTATGCTTGGAATAAACTTCCTGAGCCCATACGCCAAGCCCCCTCACTGCCCATCTTCAAATCCTTGCTCAAAGCCCACCTCTTCAATGTCGCCTTCGGCACCTAACCATTATACCTCTATTCAGGAAATCTAGACTGCCCCAATTTGATTGTCTGCACATTTTGTCCATTAGATTGTAAGCTCCTTTGAGCAGGGACTGTCCTTCTTTGTTAAACTATACAGTACTGCGTAACCCTAGTAGCGCTTTAGAAATGTTAAATAGTAGTAGTAGTATATGAAGCAAATTTAAGATGTAGGGACTAAAAGAGTGAACAAGAATTATTATGAACTTTTTTGCTTTGTTCACTTTTAAATATGCTTGAGATTTGAGCACCCAGTGGTTCAATTGTTAAACCTTTCTTTGCATCCAAGCTTGAGCATTCTATTCTTGCTTTGGATGCCTCAGTTGTAAAGTAGCCCCAAAATTTTATGATGTTTAAGATTTTGACTGGCCAGGTATTGAAGGCATTAGCCGCAAAGTTGAGATCTACACAGCAAATTTACCTAGATGTACCATTACATCGTGTAATAGGGTTGCAAGAGTACAGAACATCAATATTTTATATGGCAGGCCCTATTTTATGGAATGGTTTACTATTAAGGCTAAGAAAGCTGCAAGAAATGGTACAGTTAAAGCTTGAGAATAGAAGAAGATTTAGTAGCAGTCAATTTGTTATGTTTTTAGTTTTATTTTTGTTTGTGTGTAAATTGTAAATCATCAAGAACTTTTGGATTGTATGGTATAGAAGAGATTAAAATACAAATAAAGAAAAAGATCAAAGCAGTTATTTCTGGTCTTTAGTTTTGAAAGTTATTGGAAATCTGAAATCTAAATCCAGCAGGAGTCTCAAATGGCAGTCACAAGAGGCAAAATTCGCAGAATGATTTGATCACCATGACCAGCAAAATGTCTTCCAATGTCTAGTTGGCACTGAGAAAAAACCAAGACTTGTTATCCAACCTTTGTTTCACATATATCATGTTGGATTTGAATTTGATCTGATGATGCATATTACCAGATGAATTCATAACTTAAACTAATTTAAGGGGATTACCATGAACGTCACATTGAACTCATCTGAGTTAACACCGGTGTTTATGCTCTCAAAGAATATATACAAGTACAGAGCAGGAGATCAAAACCCTACTCCAAGGAGCAACACGAGTTCTTCAGAGTAGGGATGAACCAATGGATTTCCTCAAAATGAGTAACTAGAAGTAGCATGCAGCAAGTCTTATTAGGAAAACAAATCACACATTCAGTGCTAGATAAAATCCAAAGTAAATGTCAACCAAGAGAAACCACAATAAAGCCCAACAAAGATCCATGTTTCGGTACAAACACCTGCTTCAGGAGTCACCACATCTAAATATGACAGACAAATATGTGTCAAAATGAGTATAATAAAAGCCATAGATAAATACAATGAATCAAATAATATATAAGTGATTTGTTTTCCTATTAAACACTTGCTGCATGCTACCCCTAATTCCTCAAAATATATGTTGCAGGGCGCAGTAAGACAAGTTTTTCCACATTGCTATTTCCTGATCTGGCCACGAATTGTATATTGTCTAGGACTTTTTGTTGCCATTGAACCTTGCAGTTTCATCTCCTGATCAGTGTGCTAAAACCAGCTCTACTGTAAGGAACATCATAAAGGGAGCTGATCGTTATTGGGCTCCTTCAAAGGTAGCAGCATGAGCAACATTTGATTTAATAACTCTGAGGCCCGTTTACAAAACGGTGGTAGGGCTACCACGAGTGTAGCGCATGTCAATTCGACATTACCTCCCAGGCAGCGTGCCCACCTGGTGGTAATTTCAAAGTTGGTGTGTGCTGTTTCCTGTGGTAGAAAATATTTTTCTACCATGGGGGGTGTACTTGGCAGCAATTGGTAGCACAGCCAGATTGGCGTTTGCTGCATGAGTACCACACGTGTAGTGCATGAGCCCTTACCACTAGGTCAATGGGCATTAAGGGCTCAGGCAGTAAATAGCCACACGCTACTTTTAACTGTAGTGCATGGCCATTTACTGCCCTCATTAAAAAAAGCCTTTTTTTCCCAGCTGCGGTATAAAATGACCCAGTGTGCCAAAAACACGCGCCCACACTACTGCAAACCACATTTTACTGCGGCTTAGTAAAAGGACCCCTTTGTTGGCAGTTAAAAATACAAAAGCCATTAAGAATGCTATATCCCTTTTTTTTGCCTAAGGAGATGATGGGGAGGGGTTAAAGATTTTGAAGGATTCTCCATCTCAGCTATTATTATTAAACAGAACTGCAGTGGATTCAGGAAAAGAGAATTTAAAAGGAACAGTTATTGACATCTTAGGGGACTTTTACTAAGCTATGGTAAGCACTAACGAGTGTATACCACACCAGAAAAGGCCTTACTGCGGGGCATGCTGAAGCATCCCATGGTAATTTTGTGATCAACATGTGCTTCCCACGCACTAAAAAATGGATTTTATTTTTTAGCACTGGAGGCAGGTCAGGGGCAGAGAGTAGGTGTGTTCTGCAGTAATCAATTAGTACAGCTACATCGCTGTTCACTAACTGATTAGTGCGTGATTCCTTATCACCTACAAAATAGGTAGCAATAGGGGCTCACGGGCTAATGGGAAAATTAGCACATGGCCATTAATTAAAAAAATAGAAAAGGCGTCCATTTTACCTATGCAGGAAAAGTAGCCTTAATGCACAGGAATGACCCATTGAAGGCCGCGCTAAGGCTACTTTATACCGCAGTTTGGTAAAAGGACCTCTTACCTAGTGCATAGTGGAGGCAATTCTGTAACAGGATATCCCCTTTTAGGCAAACCAATGCGGCGCACGGAGCACCTATACTATAATTAGATATTGGTGCCCTGATTCCATTATAGAATAGTGGCATAAACTCGCATTGATGCACATAAATTAAGGTGCAGCCTTTAATGCCTGGTCTGCAGCATTCATCATACGTGACATGTGGAGGGGCATTTTCGACATGACGTCTATGTCCGATGTAGACATTTTGCAAAAAACGTCCAAAATCTGAATAAGAAAGAAGTTCGTTTTTCAAAAAGAAAAACGTCTATCTTTTGTTTTTGAAAATACTGTTTCTAACAAGGTTTTATGCTTTGGATGTTTTGTTTTTTCATCCGTTTTCAAAAAAAAAAAATGTCCAAGTGAAAAACAGAGAAAATCAAGCCATTGGGATGTTGGAGGGTCCAGCATTTTTAGTACACTGATCTCCCAGACATCCCAGGATATAAATGAGGCACCCTAGTGGACTTCAAAAACATGCTGCCAGGTACACATCTCATTGTTGCTCCCTTATCATGTCTGCTGAGCTCCCCCAACACACCCAAAACCCACTGCCCACTACTGTACACAATAGCCCTTATGGGCGAAGAGGGCACCTATATATGGGTACAGTGGGTTTCTGGTGAGATCTGGAGGGCTCATAATTTCCACCACAAATGTGACAGGTAGAGGGAGATAAGGACCAGAGTCCCCCACACCATGGTGCACTGCACTGACCACTACACTACTCCAGGAACCTGCATGCTGCTGTAATAGACCTGGCTCTAACATCTGAGGCTATCATAGAGGTTGCTAAATTATATTTGTATTCACATTTGTGGGGGGTGGGAGGGGGTCAGTGACCACCGGGGGTTATTAGGGGGTCACCCCTGAGTTCCTTCAGTGGTCATCTGGTCAGGGCATCCTTTTGTGCCTTATTCGTTATAAAAACAAGTGTAGCTCAAAACATCTTAGTTTTAGTCCTGGACAGTTTTGTTTTGTTCCATTATGGCTGAAAAATGTCTAAGTGTTAGAAAGGCCCAGATTCCGCCCTTCACATGCCTCTGACTCACCCTCTTGTGATTTGAATGCACTTCTGATGGACTTCATAGAAAAATGTCTAAAAATTGGTTTTGAAAATACCAATGTGGACGTTTTTGTGAGAAAAACATCCAAATGCACTTTTGCAGATTTATGCCACTTTTTGGATGTTTTTCTCTTTTGAAAATGAGCTGCATAGTATTCTCTGAGTCGCACATATAAGTTGAAGCCCCTACCATGCTTCACCCAGGTGTTTGTCCCCTTGCAGTTAGGAACTATGGGCCAGATTCAATATATGATGCTTAAAAAAATCTGCGTGGAAAACATTTCCACCTAAACTTATTCTATAAGATTTAGGCGCAGTATATAGAATATGCTTAGTTCATATCCTAGTGCCTATAACTACGTGCCTCTATTTACACCAACGAAAACATGGCGTAAATCCTGGCGCATTGATTTACACATATTGGGCCGTATTCTGTAACAATGCACGCAAATTTGGGAATGCCCATGAAATGCCCATTTCCCTGCCTATGACCGTGCCCACTTTAGAATTTAGGTACAGTTCATTGCAGAATACACTTAGTGAGTTATGAGCGTAAATTTAAAATATTGCCATATTCTATATATGGCGCTTAAAAAATCCACACAGAAAACTTTTCTGCCTAGGCATATTCTAGAAGATTTAGGCGCAGTATAGAGTACACTTAGTTGATATCCCAATGCCTAAAATTACACGCCTCCATTTACACCAACAGAAACATAATGTAAATCCCGGCATGTAAATTTACGCATTCTGGGCCATATTCTATAACAACACTCGTAAATTTGGAAACGCCCATTCCCCCCTCCCCCATGGCCATGCCCCTTTTGAACTTCATTCATTAGAATTTAGGCACAGTTCATTACAGAATACGCTTAACGAGTTATGTGCGTAAATTCCAATTATTGACAATTAGTGCTCATACCTGTTAAGTGCTGTTAAAAATGCTGATTGGCTTAAGCCAATTAAGTTACACACGTTGTTATGGAATACGCTTAGATTTCAGCACAGAGTGCCAGGCGCTCTATGTAGAATCCAGCAGTACAGCACTTACACCCTCTTACAGAATAGCCCATAGTGCACTTACGCCTGTAAGTAGTGCTTTTCTGTGCACTCATATGCACAAGACATTCATGACTACATATGCCCAATTGTAGAATTGCCTTTTATGTGTATTTAAAAATTGTGAAATCATTAATTTAATAGATTAAGACAGAAAAGAAAGCATACTTGGAAATAAGAAGAAAACAGGAAACAGTAGTCAAGGTCCTGGCAAGCTCCAGCTGTAGCTAGTAGTTATGATTTAGCGGTCTATGCACAAAAGAGTCTCATGTCTTCTAGTTAAGGGAATCCTGCTGAATACATAGGGCATTAATATGCTCTTTTAAAATCAGTTTTCCCATAAATAAATAATTTACAGATCAACAATATTCTTTTTTCAAAGATAGCAAGTAATAATTACATACAAAAAGCCTTCCCCCCTTTTTTTTCTTGACCGGCTGGCATATATCATTGGCTTTCATTCATTAGGTCTTGTGTCTTGAGTAAAGCGAGTAGTCAGTGATGTAATGATAAATATATTTTTCTAGTACTCCCTGTAGTGTTTTTTCTCACTTTCTCTCTCGTGCAAGTTCCCAAAAGATAAATCTCCCAGATAAAAATCTCTATCAGATGGTATGTTTTACTGTATGTCTTTCTATCCACAAAAACTGGCTAGTTGCAAGCTTTGGGCTGCCCCTTCACACTTGCTCAAGTACACATTTTGGAAAAAATAATGAGTATTTCTATACCATGCAAGTAGAATATACCCACTGTTGGGAAATGTGTGCCATTAAATAGTATTGTATATTTTTCTGGATCTAGAGATAATGAAGCCTCCCTTCTTCCCAGTCACAAAATGTGACCATATCTTGAGAAAAGGTGACTACAATCACCAGAAACAAAAAATGAGGTTGTAATGAATTTTGTTAGAGCAAACAATTTGTAATACAACAGTCCAACTGCTACCCTTTTATTTGGAAAAAAAAATAGGAAAAGTTACAGAAATTCAAACCTGTAACTTTTTCAAACTGCCTATGGGCCCACGACATTAAAAATCCGCTATTCTCAACATTTTGGATCTTCTACTTTAGTAACCTTTTCCCCAGAGACAGTCACAAATAAGCTTGATCTATACCCAACCAATCTGCCCTGATTTCCTAATGTCACTCCCCCTCCCCTTCCTCTAAGGATAGCTTAATGGTTAGAGCAGTGGGCTGAGAAAGAGGGAAGTAAGAATTCAAATCCCATTGATAACCCATGTGTCACTTAACTCTCCAGGCCTCATGTATAAATTTAGATTGTAAGTCCTTTTGGGGCAACAAAATAGCTACTGCACCTGACTATAACATAATGAACTGCTATGGAAAAGGCATGAGCTAAATCTAACATCCTCACCTTCCTCCCCTGCCTTCTACTTCAGTCAGGTTCACTGCTGTTCAGAACCATGGATAGCTCCTGGGACAACTCAAACTCAAAATTAATAGTTGTTTTCTAAGGAATGAAAACAATACTGAGTAGGAAACTCAAGATTTCATCAGTCGGATGCAAAACTAAGAAAAAGTAGCATTTCCTTTCAGTAGCAGTATTAGGAGTTGATTTGGTGCAGAGGAACTAAAGACTTCTGGCCTCGTTACTATAAATTTTCCTTTTATGGTGCATGGTTTATAAACTTAAAAACAGGCTTCTTGGTGCATTAGTTTTAAAACTTAAAAACAACAGAGCAGGCAATCTTAGCATCTGGCTCAATGTAACTTTGTCTAGAACTGTTAGACATCTAAGGCCAGATTCTATATAAGGCACTTTAAAAATCCGCATGGTAAACATTTCCACTTAAGTGTATTCTATATGCAGTGCCTAGGTTTACACCAATGAAAATGTGGTGTAAATCACTGCACCTTGATTTACATGTACTTAGCCATATTCTGTAACTACGTGTGTAAATTTTGGAATGCCCACAAAATGCCCATAGCCACACCCCTTTTGAACTGCGTGCATTAGAATTCAGGCATAGTTCATCACAAAGTACGCTTAGTGAGTTGTTCATGTAAATTCTAATTATTGCTCATTATTGCTTGTTAAGTGCTGTTGTCAGTGCTGATTAGCTCATTAAGCCAATTACGTTACACGTGTTGTTATAGAATACGCCTGGATTTTGGGGCGAATCTCTAGGCGCACTAGTAGAATCTGGCAGCTAATCTCTCTCACTCTCTCTCTTCATCATACACACACACACACACACATACACACACACACGCAAACTCCACCCGATATTTAGAGGCTTCTGGATGTTTAAATTGCTTGTGAATAACTGTGAATCTTCATTTGCACTTAACTGCTAAGTGCCACTGAACATTTTTGGTTAGCGCCTGAGCCAAAACTGGCTAACTTGTGGGCATTCCAGGGGCAGAGCTAGCACTTATGCAGTTAACTGCCAATATTCGGCCCTTAATCACATAAGATAAATGCATAAATTGAGCCACATAAATAGCAGTCCTATCTTTAAGTGGTTCAGCTTATGCAGTTAAGGGCTGAATATTGTAGTTAGCTTAACCACACAAGTTTTAGCAGCCAACCTAAAACTGGATATTGAATGCTGGTGCCTGGACATGGCCCAGCATTCAGTATATGGGAATACTACGGACGGTGGACATAAAAATTCTGACTGCTGCCGGCTGATTATCTACCCCACTGTGTTTAAAAAAGAACTATTCAAAGCTTGTTTTCTGCATAAATCTGTCAAAACTTTACCAATTTCAATAACATTTGGGATATATCATCCTGAATGAATTTTCATTAAGCCCATACTCACGTCGGCCACCTGACCTAAATGATACCACTTCACTACCTGGTTCTTCAACTGTCAAGATGTTTTCTTCAGTGTGAACTGATTGGGCCCTGCTACTTCCTGACTGGCGATCACAAGCCCATGTCTCATCATTTCTTCCACGTCTTTTGTGGAAACTCTTGCACCAGTCTATGAGAACCATAACCTTTCTCCGGATACAAATTGTTCATAAGGAAAAAGATCCTCCTGACTGAAAACCATGGCAACTGTTTATGTTTAAAGCAAAATGGCATCTGCACGTATCATGGTGATAATCGCAAGGTGGTGGCAACATTGTTTCGGGGAGGTGGCCAACAGAGTGTCAACTTACTACAAATTTTTTCAGGCTGATATATCCCAAATTTTATTGAAATTGGTCAAGTTTTGACAGAGCTTTACAGAAAACAAGTTTTGTATATTTTTATGAAACCCATAATATATATTCATATATACATACGTATATAGAGACACATAAACACACACCACAATAGAGATACACAGAAATAAAACACTTTTCTGTTTAGTTTTTTCTGTACATGCTCACACACAAACACATACAAATATAGATACATGGATAGAAACATTTTAAGCCAGATCTTGAAAGCATTTGTGAAAATTTCAGCTAATATGCCATATTGCACAGTGTGCTGGGGCAGGTGGAAGTTAATGTACATAACTGCAGTATGCATTATGTACTGTTCATGGAAAGTGTTTCTAAAATCTTCATGTGATATACATTACTTATGACACTGGAAGTAGTATACTATTGAGACTCATTTTCGACACAAATAGGAAGATGGGCGTCCTTCTCACAGGGCTGCCCAAATCAGTATAATTGAAAGATGATTTTGGGCATCCTCAACTGCTTTCTATCGCAGGGACAACCAAAGTTCATGGGGGTGTGTCGGAGGTGTAGCAAAGGAGGGACTTGGGCGTGCCTAACACATAGACGTCCTCAACCCATAATGGAAAAAAAGAGCGTCCCTGACGAGCACTTGGACGACTTTACCTGGTCATATTTTTCTTACGACCTAGGCACAGAAAGGTGCCCAAACTGACCAGATGACCACCGGAGAGAATCAGGGATGACGTCCCCTTACTCCCCCAGTGGTCACTAAACCCCTCCCACCCTCAAAAAATATCTTTAAAAATATTTTTTGCCAGCCTCTATGCCAGCCTCAAATGTCACACTCAGAGCAGTATGCAGGTCCCTGGAGCAGTTTTAGTGGGTGCAGTGCACTTCAGGCAGGCGGACCCAGACCCATCCCCCCTACCTGTTACACTTGTGGTGGTAAATGTGAGCCCTCCAAAACCCACCTGTAACCCACTGTACCCACATCTAGGTGCCCCCTTTCAACCGTAAGGGCTATGGTAGTGGTCTACAGTTGTGGGCAGTGGGTTTTGGGGGGGGTTTGGGGGGCTCAGCACACAAGGTAAGGGAGCTATGCACCTGGGAGCTTTTTCTGAAGTCTACTGCAGTGCCCCATAGAGTGCCCGGTTGGTGTCTTGGCATGTCAGGGGGACCAGTACACTACGAATGCCAGCTTCTCCCATGACCAAAGGGCTTGCATTTGGTTGTTTCTGAGATGGGCGTCCTTGGTTTCCATTATCGCCGAAAATCAGAAACGACCAAGTCTACTACTACTACTACTACTACTATTTAGCATTTCTATAGCGCTACAAGGCATACGCAGCGCTGTACAAACATAGAAGAAAGACAGTCCCTGCTCAAAGAGCTTACAATCTAATAGACAAAAAATAAATAAAGTAAGCAAATCAAATCAATTAATGTGAACGGGAAGGAAGAGAGGAGGGTAGGTGGAGGCGAGTGGTTACAAGTGGTTACGAGTCAAAAGCAATGTTAAAGAGGTGGGTTTTCAGTCTAGATTTAAAGGTGGCCAAGGATGGGGCAAGACGTAGGGGCTCAGGAAGTTTATTCCAGGCGTAGGGTGCAGCGAGACAGAAGGCGCGAAGTCTGGAGTTGGCAGTAGTGGAGAAGGGAACAGATAAGTAGGATTTATCCATGGAGCGGAGTGCACGGGAAGGGGTGTAGGGAAGGACGAGTGTGGAGAGATACTGGGGAGCAGCAGAGTGAATACATTTATAGGTTAGTAGAAGAAGTTTGAACAGGATGCGAAAACGGATAGGGAGCCAGTGAAGGGTCTTGAGGAGAGGGGTAGTATGAGTAAAGCGACCCTGGCGGAAGATGAGACGGGCAGCAGAGTTTTGAACCGACTGGAGAGGGGAGAGGTGACTAAGTGGGAGGCCAGCAAGAAGCAGATTGCAGTAGTCTAAACGAGAGGTGACAAGGGTGTGGATGAGGGTTTTGGTAGAGTGCTCGGAAAGAAAGGGGCGGATTTTACGGATGTTGTAAAGAAAGAAACGACAGGTCTTGGCGGTCTGCTGGATATGAGCAGAGAAGGAGAGAGAAGAGTCAAAGATGACCCCAAGGTTTCGAGCTGAGGAGACAGGGAGAATGAGAGAGCCATCAACAGAAATAGAAAACGGGGGGAGCGGGGAGGTGGGTTTGGGGGGGAAAATGAGAAGCTCGGTTTTGGTCATATTTAATTTCAGGTGGCGTTGAGACATCCAGGCAGCAATGTCAGACAAGCACGCTGAAACTTTGGTTTGGATGCAAGGTGAGATATCAGGGGTAGAAAGGTAGATTTGGGAGTCATCAGCATTGAGATGGTAGGAAAAGCCATGGGATGAGATTAATGAACCAAGGGAAGAAGTGTAGATAGAAAAGAGGAGGGGACCAAGAACAGAACCCTGAGGTACGCCGACAGGCAGAGGAATAGAAGTAGAAGAGGATCCACCAGAGTGAACACTAAAGGTGCGGAGGGAGAGGTAGGAAGAGAACCAGGAAAGGACAGAGCCCTGGAATCCAAGTGAGGACAGGGTATCGAGCAGTATGTTGTGATCGACAGTGTCAAAAGCAGCGGAAAGATCAAGAAGAATGAGGATGGAATATTGACCTCTGGATTTAGCCAGTAATAGGTCATTGGAGACTTTAGTAAGCGCAGTTTCGGTTGAGTGGACAGGGCGAAAACCAGATTGTAATGGGTCAAGAATAGCATGTGAGGAGAGAAAATCAAGGCAGCGGCGGTGAACAGCACGCTCAAGTAATTTGGAGAGAAAAGGAAGGAGGGAGATGGGTCGGTAATTAGAGGGACAAGTAGGGTCAAGTGAAGGCTTCTTAAGGAGAGGTGTGACCACAGCATGTTTAAAGGCAGCAGGGACAGTCGCAGTGGAAAGTGAGAGTTTGAGAATGTGACAGATAAAAGGAATAAGAGTAGGAGAGATGGCATTAAGAAGGTGGGTGGGAATGGGATCAGAGGAACAGGTGGTACATTTTGAGGAAGAAAGGAGAAGTGTAGTTTCCTCAATAGTAACTTCAGGAAAGGAGGAAAGGGAATGAGGGGAAGGAGAGAGAGGGGAACGGACTAGTGGAGGGAGAGCTGGTGAGGTAGAGAAAGCAAGGTTTATCTTTTGACCCTTGTTGTGAAAGAATTCAGCAAGGGTCTGAGGAGATAATGAAGGGGGAGTTGGGGGAGGGGGCACCTTGAGGAGAGAGTTCAATGTGGTGAAGAGAAGTCGAGGATTAGAGCCAAGAGAGTTGGTCAGTTGGATATAATAATCCTGTTTGGCATGTAAAAGAGCAGATTGGAAGGAGGTCAGCATGAACTTAAAGTGTAAGAAATCAGCAAGGGCCCGAGATTTCCGCCAGAGGCGTTCGGCGGAGCGGGTACAGGAACGTAGGTAGCGGATATTAGAATTCAGCCAAGGTTGGGGTTTTGTACGCCTTACAGGGCGGGTCATCAAAGGTGCAACAGTGTCTAAGGCAGAGGATAGAGTATTGTTGTAAGAAGAAACAGCCTCGTTGACAGACGTGGATGGTGCCACAGTAGAGAGGAGGTTTGAAACATGGGAGGATAGAGATGAAGGGTCAATATCGTGAAGATTCCTAGATAAATTAGATAGGATAGGACGGGACTGGGAGGGAGGAGATTTAAGTGTGAAAGTTATAAGATGGTGATCAGAGGAGGGATGATCAGAGGCAAGGAAACTAGAAGGTGAACAGTTGGAGGAGAAGATGAGATCAAGACAGTGACCATTTTGATGAGTGGGGGAGGTGGAGCATAGTTGGAGATTAAAGGACGACGTTAAAGCGAGTAACTTGGAAATATAGGAGTTGGAAGGATCATTAGCAGGAATATTAAAGTCACCAAGGATGAGAGAGGGGGAGGAAGGATCATGGAAGAAGGCAAGCCAGGCGTCAAAGTCACTGAGAAAGGATGAAAGGGACTTATCAGGGGGACGATAAATGACCGCTATTCGAAGAGGCAGAGGAGAGAAAAGGCGGATAGAGTGGACTTCAAAGGAGGAAAAACAGTGAGATTGAGGTGGAAGAAGGGGTTGAAATCTGGAGGAGGGAGAGAGAAGTAGTCCAACACCGCCCCCACGGCCAGCAGGGCGAGGAGTATGTGAAAATAGATAACCGCCATGGCACAGGGCTGCAACTGAAGCAGAGTCATCAGGGCAGAGCCAGGTTTCTGTTATGGCGAGCAGATGGAGGTGACGCGAGATAAAGAGGTCCTGTATATAGGGGAGTTTGTCACAGATAGAGCGGGCATTCCATAGGGCGCAAGAGAAGGGCAGAGAAGAGGAGGGGAGTAGAGGAATAGAGATGAGGTTAGAGAGGTCACGGTGAGATCTGTAGAGTTTGGATAATAGTTGGTGAGGAGGGCCAAGATTGGGATTGATGTCACCAGCTGAGAGTAAGAGAAGGAGTAAAAGAGAGTGGAGGAGAGTAGGAGAGGTGTGGCCACGAAGGCGTCGAAGGCGAGTCTAGGGACGACCATCTCTAAGGATCACCTAAATTTCAGGATTTGGGCATCCCCGACCGTATTATCGAAACGAAAGATGGACGTCCATCTTGTTTCGATAATACAGGTTTCCTTGCCCCTCAGCAAAACTTGGGCGTCCCTTTCGATCATGCCCCTCCACACCATACTTTGTATTGCTATTCGAATATTTTTACTGCTGTAATTGCCTATTGCTCATGTTTGATCTATTCTGTCTGTACACCGCCTTGAGTGAATTCCTTCATAAAGGCAGTAAATAAATCCTAATAAATAAAAAAATAAAATAAATAAGAAGGCCAATTAACTATAAAGGATCTATGCACAGTTAATTAGCTCAAAAAGATATTCAGAAATACAGTTTTGCTAATAGTCTAGTTTCTCAAGATTGCAGTGCGCTTGATTTCCTCCACAAAATGCATCTTTCTTTTTGATTTCCTGATGGGGACTGAGGACCATTTATCCAACGCTGTCTTTCTCCCTCTTGCCTCATAGGTGGAGCTGACAGGCAGCAGCGTGTTTGACTATGTTCACCCAGGAGACCACGTGGAGATGGCGGAGCAGCTGGGTATGAAGCTTCCCCCGGGGCGAGGCCTCCTCTCACAGGGCACAGGAGAGGATGGAGCCAGCTCAGCATCTTCCTCACAATCTGAGACCCCAGAGCCAGGTGGGAATTGTAATCATCACAAGTAGGTTGGCAGGCAGGACCTTTACCAAATGATTGAGCTTTAGTTGCTGGCATGAAATGACTATAAATACTGTAGATTTAATGGTGTTTAACATTTCAGTGTGGTGCTCACTTCCATGCAGTAATTAAACAAGGAGAAAATCAGAAAATAAAGGAATTTTTAACAGTATAATAGTGCAGATCTAATTTTAGATGAATTTAAATATTAGTCTCCTTAATTTCTCTTTAATATCACCCCTTCTTTTTGGCATAGCTTTTATGCAGTCAATACTGTCATATAATAGGGATTCACATTCATTTGAAACATGAGAAATATAAGTAACATTTTCCACATTGTTTCATATCATCTTAAACCTGAAACAAAAGGGAAAAAACCCTGAAATGTTGTTTTTTCCCATTGTTAAAGGTGCATATTATGGGTAGAAAATCATCCAAAGGCACCCCCCCCCCCCCCCCATCACAACCTGAACTCCCATTGATCACTCAACACCCTCCGATAATCACTCAACCCACCTCCAACCCCTTTCTATCTCTTTCAATCCCAGCCTAAGTGTCATCACCCCCCTCTCCTCTCCCCACCACAGAAGTGGCAGCCAATCCTTCCCCCACTCCCAACTCCAGCCCCAGCTTTTACCGGGTTGTTGAAGCTCTAATGGAAGCACTCCAGTCACTCCTTCTTGTAGCTGTGCCAGGATTAAAATAGAACCCTTTATTCCTTGCGGTAATCTTGCCATATTACCACTAGGACGCAACTGCCAAATAAAGGCAAAATACTCTTATTTGGCAACTAGACCCCTAGTGGTAGTACTGAAAAATTACCACTAGGAGGCAGCGGCGCAGTTTTGAACCTGGTGCAGCAATCAGCAAGAGCGACTGGGGATCACTTCAGTTTCAATTACAGCATCAGAGAACCCAGTAAGAGCTGGTACTGCGGTCGACACATGGGGGGGTTGGGGAAGAGGGGTGATGATGACATTTGATGGGATTGGAAGGAGTCAGGGGTGGGTCCAGGTAATGATCAGAGGGGATTTAGGGTGTGTCGGGTGATGATCAAGGGGGTTACGAGTTGTGATGGTGAGGTTTGAGTGGTTTGCCACAAGCTTTTTTATATGTTTGGGTAGCCGGCAACCAAAACAAAGTTACACTGAAAAAAAAAGTTTGATAAACAAAAGAAAATGGAAAAAAAAAAACACGAACAACACAGGAAACTGAACAACTTTTTTTTAACATTACTTTTTTATTGAAATAATAGGCATTGAATAAAGACAAATTAGCCAACACAATTTTCACAAAATAAACATCGAACCACTGAAGAACTGTTTTGTCTGAATGCGCCTACATTAACAAGCAAAACTTGTTCCTCACCAAGAGTACCTGAAATAAGTTCTTCCAGATGTTCATTTACTAGAAAAAAAGAGAACATGCATGTAAGGCTGGGATAGATTCCTGTTTCTTTTATTTCAGCGTTAGAGAGGCACTTGAAAGATGTGAATAGATAAATTAAGGCTAGAAAAGAAAGGAGTAATGGCTACAGTTTTAAAATGCCTTTTCCACCCTCAGTATTTAATTAGATCAATTGTATAGAGTGCTGGGCAGAGGTCACATTCCTCATTGGAATTCTTTCCAGGCCTCGTATAGACTTTGCATTCTGAATGTTCCCATTTTCATTGTGTTGTACTGATGATAATTTAAGTATTAGGGGAAAATCCATTTATAAATTAAACAAAATGACTTGATATCCATCAGTCCCCTAGTTCATCAAGCTGTTCAAACAGGAGGAAGATTGGCTGGTCGGTTTGGGTCTTCGGAGAGCTCTGGTAATTAGATCTGTGAAGGATTCATTCTTTGCTGATTGGGGCTTTAAATTAATTGAAGTTCCACATTTGTGGTTTTGTCCTTTTTGTACTCTTTTTTTTTTTTGAGAAGATATTTCATATTCTTGTGTGTTGGAGTGCTTGGCCAAGCAGCAGTGGTTTAAATGTTAATTTTTCTCTGGAGAAGTTTAAGGGCTTTTTTTTTTTTTGTTAATGAATATGAGACTGGTGTGGAGTGCAAAGTTTTATTTGCTTTAACGTGGGGAAGACAGATTTTGAACTGCTGAAGAAATGCAAAAGAAAAGGTGCATCTGCATATGTTCAGTAGGGATGAGCAGTTGTTTGCAATGACATATCCCATGTCGTTGCATGCCGTTAAACAAAAATGAGCAGAAAAATCATGACGTGTTTTTTCATTTGCTGATCATAGTGTGCACTATTTGCAAGTAGAAAGCAACAAGGCAAGTGGTCCACCAAAACAAGAGGCAAACCTTATAAAAAGCAAACAGTCTTTATTTATATTCCAAAGCTCCCAGAGATTGAAATATCTGTGCCCGACATGGCCGTGTTTCGCATGGAAAAGGCTGCGTCAAGGGCAGAGTTACCAGCTGGTGGAAAAATACAGACTTCACCAGTGTGGTCCAACAGATAAAAACATTAGAGGCAATGCACATACTCCCCGATATTCAAAACCATTGGCCACTGTCGTTTTTCAAAATGGCTGCCGAGACTTTCCCACGGTAGTCTCGCAGGTCTTGGCAGCCATTTGTAAAACACAGCGGCGTCAGGCAGAGAAGCAGCAGCAGACAGGAAAGAGTGGGATTCTTTCCTGCCCCTACAGAGGCCACAAGACCCCCAGGGCCCTTCAAGGTAGAAACGCCAGGGAGGGCTGTAGTGTGCAGAAGCGGTAGGTAACCGGGCAGAACCTCTGAGCCCCCTGGAGCCCCCGGGCCAGTTGTCCAAATGCTCAGTCTGCCTCTGTTGAATGCTGATTTTTTTTCTGCACCAATTTTTGAGCGCCATTTACTGAATTTAGCCCTTTTTGTAAAGAGGGCGCATTGTGTGCTCTTTCAGAACACTCTTAATGACATTGCCTCCAAAGCAAAACAAAATAAAACAAGCCATGCTGCAAATGACACGGAAAATGATTTGAAACAAAAATTGGGGGGGGGGGGGGGCATTCTCACCTGGGTTGGAGCCAGGCCCATGATCCCAAAATTGGACTTGCATTGTTGCATGTGGGAGTTATCTTTCTTCCAGATGGATTGACAGACAGACAGACTGAATCACTGCTGTAGTGCTTTCAGACCTGAATAAGAAAAATACAGCATAAAGTTGATAGGAAACTTGTGTGGTTTGATGAGAGCCATTAGGGCAGTGGTTCCCAAACCTGGTCCTAAAGGCACCCCAGCCAGTCAGGTTTTCAGGATATCTACAATGAATGCTCATGAGAGAGATTTGCTTGCAATGGAGGCAGTGCATTCAAATCTCTCATGAATATTCATTGTGGATATCCTGAAAACCTGACTGGCTGAGGTGCCTCCAGGACCAGGTTTGGAAACCACTGTATTAGAGAATTTCCTTGTTATTAGCAGACCATTTACTAAATTAACGTCACCATAAACACTTTTATACCGTACTATTCCCTCCTCTATCTTTTCATCCGAAAGATGCACTTCATTCTTTAATGGATTTATTTCAATTTATTACCTACCTTTTTAAAAGAATATCATCCAAAGCAGTGTACAGCATAAACCAGTGGTATTTTCATGGTACACATATAAGTTAGTATTTTATATCAAAATATTAGCCCAGGTTTGATCATTATGTCAGGGAAACTAGGGAAGTGTTTGTGTGATGTTTAAGTAAATGAGTCATCTGTTCCTAACTACCCCTCGCTTTACCTGCCACTTCAGACATTGTGCTCCCTTTCTGTACAGCCTGGAGCCCAGGGCTTCCCAAACCGGTCTTGGTGACCCCACAACCATATTCACAATGAATATGCATGAGATAAATTTGCATAGATTGAAGGCCAGGTCTACGCTAATTGGTCTACTGCATATTTTGTTTGTTTTATTGTTTCTGTAGGTCACCTAGAGACATTGTTTTGCACTTGGCAAACTACAGTAAAATTGATTAAATACATAAGTAGATAAAATGTTGATATTGTGGAGCTCCAGTCCAACTAGCTGTTGTGTTCCCAGGACAGGTTTGGAAAGCTGTACTCTAGCAGATACCTTCTGGTGCTCTCAACTAGGGTTGCAGACTGGCTACAGCATTAAAGAACCAGGGGTGTACGTTCGTTCGAAATGGCATAAAAAATGTCAACAATATATTCCATGCCATTTCATGTCGTTGGCCCAGGTTTCATTATAAGATAGACTTCCACTGCTTAGCCTTGGGGCGTCTAAATGGAATTGCCCCCTAACTGTTTAGCACACTTTAGTAAATAAGCTCCTTAATATCTAAATATCTTCATTAATGCAATCTGTCCTAACATCACTATCAGCTTTTACCACTTTTTTTTTAAAGGTCAAACAAAAACATTTTTATCCAAGTTTTATTTTCAAGACTCTTTTTTTTTTTGTATGGCATCAATAATCTTTGGGGTGTTCAGAGCCGGAGATGGTGATCTGTAATTTTGTAGGGGGATGGGGAGGATTTAAATATGCAATTACTATGAAAATGAAGAGGCCAGTGAGTACGGAAGGTGTCGGGATCTGTGATGTGCTCAGTGTAGCATTACTGACTGACTAAAATCTAAATAACGTTTGGCATTGTAATAAAAGGGAATAAGTGAGTAACCCAGTCTAGCAGGCAGTGAGACTTTGCCATAATAAGAATTTGCTTTTCTATCTTTTTTTTTCCCCACTAGTGGCAGGTCCTTGCCTTGTCCAGTAATCAGTCTGAGGAATAACGAATTGAAAAAATGTGAGGAGGGCCAACAAAGGCTTCCCAGAGCCTCTTTGGTATGAACCCCACAGCCTCCAATTTGGCGATAATGTCCTAGACAGTGAATTACTGAAAAAACTTCCTAAAACAATGAAGGGCCCATTTTTGTTTTAAAAAAGCTGGAGTTTCTAAATTTAAGCCCCTAAATTAAGCTCCTAATTTTCTGACCTATTTCGGCTAGTTAGAAGCTTAAGTTTTCAGCTGCAAATTCATTGTAATTTGGGAACTTTAGGGGTCCTTTTTTCTAAGCTGCGGCAAAAGGGGGCCTGCGCTGTCTTCAGCACGAGTTTCTGATGCATGCTGAGGCCCCCTTTTACTGCAGTGGGTAAAAAAGAAATGGCCGTGCAGTCATTTTGCGGGAGAGCACTTATTGAGGTGGCGATAAGGGCTCCTGCACTAATCCAGCGGTAACTGGACAGCGCACAGCACTGCCGGGTAAACACTGGCGCTACAAAAATTTTTAAAAAGATTTCTACGCCGGAAATGATGCGCACTGGGGTTGGGAACTACCACCAGGTTGCTGCGGTAGCCTGGCAGTACTTCCTGTTTAGTGAGCGGTAAGTCCGAGTTTGGCTTAGTAAAAGACCCTCTAAGTTATGCTTATAAATTTAGGTCTAAAGAACAAAAAGTACCAGGGGCCTTCAAAAAAAGGGGGTAACACCTTTAATCATATAGTTAGTTGAAAACAATCCTTGAATGGGCCCTTGAATGGATACATAAAAGGAATTTTCTCAATATTAGGGGTGCTCAAGCACCCACAGCACCCACAGAGCCGGCCCCTATTCTCCCACGTTATTGCCCATGTTATCTCTGCTGTGTGCTAATGAGAATGCATGACCTGCAGTAAAATACATTAAAAACATCACCTGTAAGTTCTGCATTAAATCTGAGGTTAGCGCACAGGAATGTCCCATATTAAAACATGTTAAGCCCAAACTTTACCGCACTTTACTAAAAGTGCCCTACAAGTTAGACGCATAAATCATTTGATTATCAGACCCAACGTGTTAAAAAAATGTATCTGCATCATCTACTCCTTGAAGTCCTTGCCACCCAGATCTGTGAATGCTCAGCTCAATGCCCCATCTTTCCCACTGTGAAACCTTAAAACTGCCTTGCCTTTCTAAACAAGCGCACAAGATTTTTAGTCTTTCTGTACAGATCTGTTTTGTTCAGTGGCTACAATCCTTTAATTCTATGCTTGCTCATTGTGCAAAGAAAACACTAAACAGAGGCTTCCCTCAACTTGTATCTGTGCTCTAAACTGATGCTATGTCAAGCTCTAAAATGCAACCTAAAATACTAAACTACACTGTCATGTAGAGAATGACAAGGGGACAAAGTTTGGCCCCGTCCCTGCCCGCTATGTCCCCATCCCCGCTTCATCCCCGCAGGCCCTGTCTCCATCTCTACCCCATCCCTGCAGGCTCTGTTTCCATACCTGCCCCGTCCCCACACTGGGTCAGACCAATGGTCCATCTAGCCCAGTATTCTGCTTCCAGCAGTGGCCAATCCAGATCATAGTACCTGGCAGAAACTCAGTGGCTTCCCTCAATAACAGACTATGGACTTTTCCTCCAGAAACTCGTCCAAACCTTTTGTAAACCCAGATACGCTAACCGCTGTTACCACATCCTCCAGCAATGAGTTCCAGAACTTACCTATTCTTTGAGTGAAAAAAATATTTCTTCCTATTTGTTTTAAAAGTATTCCCATGTAATTTCATTGAGTGTCCCCTGGTCTTTGTATTTTTTGAAAGAGTTAAAAATTGATTCACTTTTACCCATTCTACACCACTCAAAATTTTGTAGACCTCAATCATATCTTCCCTCAGCTGTCTCTTTTCCAAGCATATTACCCATGATTAAGAACACAAAAACATAGGGTTAGATATTCAAAGTGATTTAAAAAATCAGAAATAGCTTCTAGCCATTTAAATCACTTGTTTGGAGCCAAATGGGCATATTCAGCGGCATTTAACCAGACAGTGCCACTGAAAATACCCAGTTAGCACTCAAGCCAAAAATGGCTATTTTGTGGGTGTTCCTGGGGCAGAGTCAGTACTTAGAGGTCCTTTTACCAAGCTGCGGGGAAAAGGGCCCTACACTAGCGGCGGGGGACATTTTTCCCACATGCCAGGGCTCTTTTTACCACAGCGGGTAAAAAGCCCCCAGACACACATGGCCATGCGTTAAGAGAACTCTTACTGCATGGCCATGCGGTGGGGAGCCCTTTCTGCCACCCCTAGAGGTGGCGATAAGGGCCCCCATGTTAACCCAGCGATAACCGGGCAGCGCACAGCGATGCCCGATTACCGCCGGGTTACTGCCACTTAAGCCATTTTTGGGGCGTTTTCTTTTTCCCCTGGAAATGGTGTGCGCTCGGGGTGGGATTACTGCCGGCGGCCGCATTGGGCCAGCGGTAGTCTCTGTAAAAAGGCCCCTTAGGTAGTTAAGTGCTGATATTCAGGATAACCACATAAATAGGAACGCATAAAAGTTTTCAGGTTTATTCAAAGATTTGATATACCACCATCAAGGCAGTTTACAATACAATCAATAATTATTATGGGAAAGGAAAGCAAGTACAATAAAAAAAACAATAGGCAAGAGAGGAAAGGAGCTGAGGTACAAGGTACTTGTAGTGGCCAAGAGCCAAGAAGGACGCTGCTATGTGGGTATGGCCTGGACCCACTGGTGGTGGAGCAGAGTGACAGTTGAAGACTAAGGTGAACAGATGGGCCTTCAGTTGGGATTTAAAAGTGGATAATGTAGTCTTCAGCTGTAGTGACTTTGCCTGTTGAGCTTCGCTCTGTGCAGAATATTGCTCAATTCAGGAAAGAATTTAAACCCCACATGTTTCCTCAAGCATATGGGTCATTAGATTAATGATGCTGTTTTATTTTTGGTAGTGGATGACTCTGTATTAGTGCTGAGTTATTTATTGTATTTTATGTTGTTTGGTTTATACTGTTATATCTTATTTTGTATATATTTTTTGTTCCCCGCTTAGAATGTTTTAGATATAGCAGGTTAGAAATAAAATTTTATTGCTATTATTATTATTATTCCACAGCTGAGGACCCATAATATGGGAGCGGACTGTACAAAGCTGAAAACAGGAAGAGGGGACTTGTAGAAGATGCTTTTGAGTGGAGCGTAGTAGTCGCAGGGGGCAGTAAGATGTCAAAAGTCAGGACAGGTAGGACAGCTGACTGGAGTGAAGAATCTTGTGGACTAGGAGAAGGGTTTTCAAACACAGTCCTATTTTTATATGGTTCATCATAGCCTCTTAAGTATTGAATACTTCACTGAACTGGTTATGTTTTCCCTGGCCGCGTTTTCCCAGATATTCAGTGCTAGAACCTGGACATAACATAGTAAATGATGGCAAATAAAGACCTGTACGGTCAATCCAGTTTGCCCAACAAGATAAACTAATTTTACATGGTATGGCTCAGCATTGAATATTGGCGCAGAAAGCCAGCAGCGGTCAAAAAAAGACGCTGAGTGCCGCTGACTGGATATCTACCTCATTAGAGCTGCCAGACTGGGTAGAACCAAAAGAACATCCAGACCAGCACCCTGCCTCCAACAGTGGCCAATCCAGGCCATGAGTAGCCAGCAGGATCCCCAAGAAGAACAAAATTCCATGCTGCCAAACCCCAGGGATCAGCAGTGGCTTTCGCTAGGTCTGTTCTAATACGGTTTATGGACTTTACCTCCAGGAACTTGTAGAAACCATTTTAAAATGCTGTTTGTACTCATCGATATAACCAATTAGCATTTATATTTCACACTTTATCATGGTGGGTAGTGTGAGCTCATTTTCAGACTGGCTTAGGAGCTCACGTATTAAAGGTTTTCTCCCATTTTGAAGATAAGTTTATAAAATTCATTTTTGCACTTGTGTGGCCTCTTATAGAGCACTGAGCAGAACTATTCCCTCCAAGCTGAGCGGGAGTCCCTCAACCACACTGCCACAAACACTTATGATTTTATATTTAAATCTGTTTATTAACAGCCATGATCACTCCAACACCACCCTTGTTAGCATGATCCAAAAAAAGATGCCGAATGGGAAATCATCCAGTATTTTTAAACTTCAAACTTGTGTTTCATTTTTGAAAATTGCCTACTCTCCCCATGGGTAAAAGTACACACCGGTGGTACTTGGAGTTTGTGTGGCTGTCAGGACCTATTGTTATGCTTTCACTGCAGCTACCGCCCTAGGCACTCTCTTAACCTACCTAATGGCAAAGCTAGCCCTGAGCAATGCTGTATTTTTCAGCATACCAGGGTGGGGGGAGGGGGACAGAAACAAAGGCAGCCTTGTATCACTAGAAGGGTCTCTGAGACTAGGCTTTGCTCTTTATTTCAGGAGCAGGTGGAAGGGAGGGAACTATTGAGGGGCTGTGTTTTATTCTCCAAGCCTAAATACCTAGATCCTGAATGATTTGGTTTTCTGAAGACTTCCTGCTGGTTTTCTCATCCCAAGTCGGATTCTGAAGTCAGGCTCAGGAGCCACATTGCTAAGGCTGCATCCAACCCACCCCGGTCCCAAGGCAAAAAGCAAGTGTATCTGCAGCACTTACTGCTGGACTGCAAATGTCAAACAGAAGGTAGAATGGATTTAATATTAGTACTGGCCAGGGTGCTGAGGGGGCTGTTAATAATGTCATGCCAGTTATTGGTCTGAAGCCTTTAGAAACCAAAGAAAAAAAAGGCAACGATTTCCAGCTGGGGAAAAACACCACAGTGCTTCAGATTTTATTGTCTCTATATTTCCAGGCATGTCGCACTGTCTTTCTCTAACAATGCAATCCCTTTTCATCTGGCAGCGATATTGGGGATTATTAACTAGCCGGATAATAGCTGAGTGATGAGTCCACATGCTACCACTGGCAGCCAGGGGCCTGCTCATACATTGAAGCACTAAATAAGCATTTTCGAAGCCATCTAGCTGCGTTAAAATGGATTAATGCGCCTAAACTTCCTGTATGAACACTGCCCTCCTCGGCTGAGAGTAATTAAGGTCTTCTATTGTGCAATTGCTTTTAGTCAGACTCTGAGGGTGGGTGTGTTTAGGTCAGAGGAGGAATGCACTGTCCTTTTGAACACCAAAATTCGAGTCAATTTTCAAACAGCAGTTAGTTGCATTTTCAGAAGAAATGCCATTTTTAACTGAAGAAAAGCTCTGGAACGAGGAGGCGTATGATCAAGATAAGAGGAAACAGGCTTAGAAGTAATCTAAGAAAGTATTATTTCACAGAAAGGGTGGCAGAAGCGTGGAATGGCCTCCCAGTGGAGGTTGTGGAGTTGAGAACTGCGTCAGAATTTAAATAGGCATGGGATAAGCACGTGGGATCACTTAGGAAAAGGAAGACTTTTGGGTTACAGAGGATGGGCCATTTGGCCTTTAACTGATGTCATGTTTCTATAAAACTATATGTGAATTTCAGTACACATATACAAGAGAATTCTATAAATGGTGTTTAAAATTGCACACGCAAATTTAAGTAACAAGTCTGTTATGGCGCTAGCAATCAATTATTAGTGCTATTTGGCAATAATTTGGATTTAAGCACACATCTTGCTAAATGCTATTCTATAAAGATGCGCACATAAATCCTTTGGAACACAGCTGAAAAGGGGGCATGGCCATAGGAGGGGTATGAGTGGGTCAGGGGGCTTTCACTTAAGATGTGTGCACTAATATAGAATTCACAGGATTGGGAATTTATGTCAGGGTTCAGTTGGTGTAAATCCTCGCACCTAAAAGTCGAGTGCGGATCCAGGCACTACACACTATTCTATAAATGGTGCCCAACTCAGAGCTCACTCTCGGAAAACAGTGAAGGTGACACCATGAGACAATGATGCTGTGTGGTCTAGAAGATTTATTAAACAGCACTACACCTTGACTTTAGACTCAGCATCACAAGTCTTGAGAAGTTCTTGTAGCGGTATTTAATACATTCCATGATAACAAGAGACACAGATAGACTGATCTACACAACACAGAACAACTCCCGAGGCAGGCCACTGGCCCGAAACACAGCTGTGTCAAGTCAAGGTGTAGTGCTGCCTGCTGTTTCATAACAGGTATTAATTGGTTTATAATCATCCACCTTGCTCTGCCACTAAGGTCCCTATGGGATGATTCTATAAGGAGCCATCTAGTTTCAGGCAGCAGAAAGATGTGTAAATAGTGATGTTCTAGCCATTTATGCATGTAAATAACTTCTTATAGAATACTGACTAGAGGAAACGTGTACACCAAGATCTGGTGGCATGTACATGGGCAACGTTTGTGGGCAGAGCTCAAAGGTGCACATGTAATTTTTAGTATTCTGTCATTTACACACATTCATGCCAACATCTAAATACCAAAATAATAATGTGTCCCAGGCAGTTGTTGCTTAAAGTACAGTTTGTTAGTAGAGTGAGAATCCCTTCTATCTCCCTATCCTCAAGTTTTACCACACTCTCAACAATTCATTATTAAATCCTTCATGTAAAGGATCATCAGACTTCACAGCACCAATGTTGCTTATCAAGTTTTCAAAAGCAGCAATGTGCAAATCTTCATCGATCCAGTTTTTTTCCTTTTTTCATTTACCATTTAGTAACTTCTAAAACAGTATAACTTTAAGAATAGTCCAAATGTTAATTGATCGCACTAGCTGCGCTAGTGCTACTTAACTGGCAGCTGATTTCTAAGCCGAGAGAATCTCCAGGTGGTAATAAGCAGGGCTCCTGAATCGCAATGCATGGATAAGATGATGGTGCAAGAAAAAGGGCTTTAGATTTGTTAGTACAATCTAAAGGACAGAAGGACAAAGAGTACAGTTAATCAAAAAGTTGGGGCAGTCTAGATTTCTTGGATAGAGGTACAATGGTTAGGTGCCGAAAGGACAAAGAGTACAGTCAAGCAGCATTATTCAATAGCCCAGGATCGAGCCACCAAGCTATGACCTGATGCTCCCAGGCTGCATGCTAAAGGGCCCAACAGCATTAATAAATCATAGAATCCAGGGACCCTCCCCCCACCAAAGCTGAAACACCTTGTAGCAACCCCTCCCCCCCAAATCACAGCCCCCATACTGCTGCCCCAACCAGAACCCCTCGAGCTGAAAGGGCCCCCTGTAGCAGCCACCCCTTAAGCAGAAATGTCCCCTCCTTAACCACAGGACCCTCCCAAAGTCCCCCATACCCACCCAGAGGTCCTCCCCAGGCCTACCATAGTGCAGTCACTGGTGTGTAGTGGTCCAGGCAGGAGTGATTCCCGGTCACTTCTCTCCTTGCTGGCGCTTTCATCCAAAATGGCTTCTGTAACCCCTAGTGGTAGTCTTGCTGTTCTACTGCTAGGAATCATGTTTTTGCATCTGACCTTATATGGAAACATGACCCCCCCCCCCCCCCCCCCTAGCAGTAATACTGTGAGACTGCCACCAGCAAGGGCAAGATTGATTGTGGATCACTCTTGCTTGGATCACTAGACACCAGAAATTTCACTACAGTATGCCTGGGAGTGGACCTACGGGTAGATGGGTAGGGGAAGGGACACTTCCGTTGGGAGATGGCTGCTAGGGGGCCCTTTTAACATGCAGCCTGAGAGTATAGGCTGCAGCTTGGCAACTTAATGCTCCTGGGCAGTAAAATATATTTGACCAGCTATAATGTACTGTAGCTTGTAACATGTACCTGGTGGTCACTGCAAGCCAAGTTATTGTATTGGCATAATAGTGAGCTGCTTTAAATACATTTGCATGTTTGCATCTTATTACTATGTAATGCAGAGACACCTAAATAACACTGCGTTAGGGCAGCACAACCAGCGTTAGAGCTCTATAACACACACTAAGGGGCAAATAATGTGGATTACTACCCTAACGTAACTTGATAACTAGCCCCCTAAATAGTGGAGGAAAGCTGTCAATTGTTCACAAGCACATGGTTTGGAAAAAGGAATGGCAAAACACTTAAGAGGCTGTGATAAAGGCTGAAGTAGCTCAGGTGCACTTAAATAAAGAACAAACAGAGAGATATGATTCCAGTTAATCCTGGACTGCTAAACAACTCATGAATAGAAACAAAAAGCAATACTGTCAATTGCTTATATACAAATGTCAGAATTCTAAATACTAACAGGTCTATTTACACGCGTATCATTTACCAATTAATTTGCATTATTTAACAATAGTGCAGCTTAATGCGGATTTTTTTGTTCACTAGAAGGCAGTTTAATAACGAGATGCAAAGCATGCAAATACATTCAAAGCAACTCATTCTTTAATGAATAATAGAGCTTAAAGGGGCTGGTGGTCAGGGTGCACTGTAAGTTAGAACTGCTTGAGAATAAAATTTTGTTCCCTTGTCCATCTACTATTGGTCCTCGGAACCTTTATAAGCAATATCACTGGAAGAGTTGAAAATTCCTATGGAATCAGTACCACCTGTCTCCCTTATAAGAAGTGGACTTCAGTAATAATGAGAGAAATGAGGAAAAACTTTGGCATCCTGTTATGGATGTTGTGGATGTTTCAGCATTGCTTGAGGCCTCCTCCTAGGATTTGGTAGACTAAATTGTGCACATAACCTTGTAAGACTAAGTGCTTTGAAAATACGCCTGCACGTAACTTTGTAAGTATAAGCTTTGAAAATATACCTCTGAACCACCTTACTGGTTTCCCTAATCTTTCAGACCAATAAAAATGTAATAATGCGTTTGCTTTTCCGTGATTGTTCTGCAGATTTTCTGGGTGAGTGCGTGTAGTGTTTTCTGGATTTTTGTATCGAGATGCAGAGAAGGAGAAAATGTTTTGAGTAAGGGGGGGAGTGGATTTTTTCTTAGCTATCCTGTTAAGTGTTTAGTTTAAATTTCTAAAGTTAGATGATATATTTTTGAACCTGCACATCTGAATAATTTTCTGTTGAAAAAGGTTTACTGTACAGACAATTGGGGATATTTTAGGATTAGATGTAACCTCTAGCAAGCAGGGTTAAACAGGCCATGTTAAAAGTTTGTCTGAAGGCTTGAGAGAGGGTTCCTATATGGAAAGTGATTTCTTAGTAATTTACTGTTTTGATTTGTGTTGTATCCTATATGAGCTCCCTGTTTGCTGTTGCAAGGTTTATGTCTTGTTATTATTTGTAAATTGAAAAATATGAAATAAAAAATGGTTAGTTCAGTGGCTTTACAACTAGGGTAATCTGGTTCAGTTCCCACTGCAGCTCCTTGTGACTCTGGGCAATTCACTTAGGGGGTCTTTTACAAAGGTACTCTAGTGTTTTAACGCTAAAAATCATCTGGTGCTAAATGCTGAAACGCCCACAGGAATATAATGGGCGTCTCAGCGTATAGCGCCAGCTGAATTTTAGCCTGAGCTAAAAATGCTACCGCACCTTAGTAAAAGATCCCTATAACCCTCTGTTGCCTGAGGTACAAATAAGCACTCGAATATTAATATATAAACCGCTTTGATTGTAACCACAGAAAGGCACTATATCAAATCCCATCCCCTTTCCTTTCCTAATATGTATTGGTGTTGATGAAACCTCTCTAAAAATAAACTTGGAGAAATTCCCCTATATGATGGTCCATTTTGCTGCACTGAAAAGTCACGACTAGGAGTTGAGCAACTGGAGTATGCTCCCCTGGCAATCTGAAGCTTCCAGTGGGATCAAAAGGGATCAGGGTACAGATCCTGCCATAGTTCAGCCATGGAGCCCAAGGGGAGAAAGTTCAGCCTTTCCTCGTAAGGAACTGTCCATTCCTTTTATCATTTTGGTTGCCTTTCTCTGTACCCTTTCCCGTTCTGTCTATTTTAAGGCTTCGCATCCAGAACCATACATGATGCTCTAAGATGCGACCGCACAACGGATCCATACAGATGCATTACCATATTCTCAGTTGTGCTTTCTATTCTTTTTCAAACAATTCCTAACATTCTGTTTGCTTTTTTGAACGCTGCTTTACACTGAGCTGGTCTCCAATCCATTGTTCGCGGGATGGACAATTTCCAAAGCCATTTGCTTGGGTAAATAGTGATTCACCTAGGTAATACTGCTTGGCTTGAAATTTCCCTCTTCTGCCTTGCAAAAAGAATGCGTAGGCTTCTGCAGCGTGTGTGCTTTTTGCTAGGTTAAAATGAGACATTCCTGTTGGCATGTTTAGGTCAGGGGGGCTAAAGAGTTCATCTATTGTGATTTCTAAATGGACTTGTGCTATTTTTGCCTCTTGGCTAACCACACAAAACCCAAAAAGTGCTATTCTATAAGCCACGCTTAAAGTTTATAGAATAGTGCTTACGCCTGGAATCATGCCTAACGACGCACGGCCATTTGCACCAACTGAAACATGGTGCAAATGTACACACCAACATTAGGTGTGTATCCCCGTTATTCTAAAACAACATGCGTTAAATTTAGGGACGGCCCCATTCCATCCATGGCCCTCCCATTTCCATGCCCCCTTTTTCAAATCACATGTAAATTTTAGGCATGGATCCCATGCCTAAATTTATGCACATGAAGTTCAATTAAAAATAGAATTAGTGCCAATAATTGCTAGTTAAAAAGCCAATTATTGGCACTAATCAGCTTGTTATTTGATTAAATTGTGCATTCACATTGGGCGTGCACAATTTTTGGTGACTTTTACAGAATTAGGCAGATGGCAGCAATTTAGGCAAGTTCAAGGTTCCCATGCACATTAAAACATGGAAGAGCAGAACATGATAGCCATGTAAAAACAATACAGCCTATCCAGTCTGACTACTCACACCAAAAGGGCCAGAGGAGGCTATTTTGTAAAGCAGGGGTCCTCAAATCCAGTTCTGCAAGTCCAAAGCCCAGGCTGGTTTTCAGGATTTCCACAATGAATATCTATGAGATCTATTTGCATGCAACGGAAACAGTGAATGCAAATAGATCTCATGTATATTCATTGTGGAAATCCTAAAAAACAGACGGGGTGTGGACCCCCAGCACCGGATTTGAAGACCCTTGCTCTAAAGGAATTAGGCGCCTCCTTTCCTTCATAGCATACTAGCCTAACCAGGTATGCATGTGTTTACAATTTAGGCAGGGGCACTGATGTAATTGCAGGTGCCTTAATGCTAAAAATGTGTGCACACCAGGGGCATGGCCAGAGCCCGAGGTGGGGGGGGGGGTACATTTTGGTCTGCTGCCCCACCGCTGCCGCCCCCTCCTGCTGCCTCGTTGCCCTGCCGCTCCCCACCCGCAGCAAATACCTTGGCTGGCGGGCATAGGCGCCGACTCCGTGGGTGCTGTGGGTGCCTGAGCACCCCCAATATTTTAATCCGCCCGACCTCTTCTCTCTCAACAATCCTCCGTCCTCGCCTTCCTGCCGCCCAGAATTTAAAAGTCATCTTACTTCGGGTCCCGATAGTAGTGAAAGGCGAGCAGGCTCAGCTTCAGCCTTCCCTTCTTTCTCAGCTCTGGTCCTGCCTTCATTGCCTGTTTCAGCGAGGGCAGGACCAGAGCTGAGAGAGAAGGGAAGGCTGAAGCCGAGCCTGCTTGCCTTTCACTGCTGCCGGGACCGAGCGAGGTAAAATGACTTTTAAATTCTGGGCATCAGGAAGGCGAGGATGGAGGACTGTTGTGGAAGAAGAGGTCTGGCTGCGGTTGGGACTGTGGCTTGGAGGAGAGGGGGGCCTGGAACTCGGAGCAGAGGAGGGGGCCTGGAACTCGGAGGAGAGGAGGGGGCCTGGAAATCGGAGGAGAGGGAGGGCTGAAAAGGGGCAGGTGGTGTTTGGGGCGAGTTACTGGACATGGAGGAGAGGGGAGGGGAGAGAGGAGAAATCGCTGGACATGGAAGAGAGGGCAGGGGAGAGATGATACTTGTTGGACATGGATGAGAGGGGAGGGTAGGGGAGAGAAGACAATTGCTGGATATGAATGGAGGAGAGGGTAGGGGAGAGAGGAGAATTGCTGGATCTGAATGGAGGGGGAGAGGGAAGGGGAGGGGGAGAGGGGGGAATGCACCACCTGTTAAAAAAAAAAAAATTCAGCACGCCCAATCATTTTGAAAAGTTGGCTCCTATGCTGGCGGGGGTCCCCAACTCCCGCCAGCTGAGGCCTTGTCCAGTGCCGGTCTCCAGCACCGCCGCGTTGCCTGCCCTGCTGTCTCTTCCCCTCAGTTTCGCTAAAAGGAGCGTGCCAGACGTGGATGAATGTTCTGTGTGACTGAAATACCTTTAAGGTGTGAAGCTACAGTTTTGATCCTGTATGTATTAATGCAGCAAGGAAAGGCAAAATGCTTGACGCACAACTTCATGCGACAGACTTGCATTTTTTTCTATTGAACCACAGGCCCAGTTGGTTTCTGTTCATCACCTATCTCCCTGGATCCATTAAAACTTACAGCACAGTTCTCTCCCCAGACATGTCTACCTGATGAAGAAAGTCCTAAGATGTGGTAATGTGTTAGAGCATACCACGTGGACATATTTAAACAAAGTTTTAAAAGAGTACAGTAAAATTTCTTTGCAGTTCGCCTCCCTCAATTATTGTGACATGAATTTCTTTCAGAATATGACAGTAGAATACAGTTGTCCTTATACGGCTTCTTTCATACATAAGTATGACAAATTACCTTATTCTTGGTACAAGTACTCTGATGGAACACATGGTACCTTACTATCAGATATTAGAGCTTCTCTTTCACATTACAGCAAGACATACACCACTTTGATGCTTAGTAATTATACTGTTTTAGAGCACTTCAAGCTTAGCGGTAGAGCGCCGTCACCTTCCATGCATAAAATGCAAGTAAGTTATATTTAATTTATGCTACTAAAGCGCTGACATCTCTAAAGGGCCTATGAACTAAAGGTTTTCTCCGAGTTTTCTGTCTATGGAAATAATGCTTAGTATTCAGGGCCCTAAATGATACAATTCCGAGTGATAATACACAGTAACACAGCAAATGTCGGCAAATAAAGACTTTCTTTCTCCTGTTGGACTGAAATTTATGAAGTTACATACTTATGCAATATCTGTAACTGGCTGACTGCCTCAACTAAAGCAGAGTTATGTTCAGTGGCCACACCAATTATTTGACCCTAGTGGCCCATTAGAGTGGTTCTAATAATTCTCTATGGGTCCCTTTTATGAAAGGGTTGCCGCACGCCAACCCGGAACTACCACTAGCCCAACGCGGCCGCCGGCAGTACTTCTGGCTTGAGCGCGCACCATTTCTGGCATGCCGGAAATCTTTTTGGAGTATTTGCTGCGACGTTAATCTGACGGTAATTGCTACTCGGTTACCACCAGAACCCTTGCGGTAAGTGTTCCCCGCCGCGTGGCCACACGGTAAGAGTAATCTATCTTACCACATGGCCATTTTGGGGAGGGGGGCTTTTAACCCTTTTACCCACCATGGGAAAAAGGGCCCCTGTTGCTACCACAGGGCCCTTTTTACCACAGTTTGGTAAAAGGACCCCTATAATTTTGGATTATGCACTATGCAATTAACTTAAATTATGTGGGAAACCTCCTGTTAACCCAGACCCTTCTGATGATGACTGGATGAGGCTATTTGAATGAGGACAAAAATAAGTAGGTCCAATAACAACCTAAATCGCATTAATACTTGTTTCACCTACAGACCTGGTTATAATCAGAAAGCTGATGCTTGCTCCCCTATGTTTTGATAGTCTGTACTAGATCAGTATGATGGTCACAGCTATACATGATCTAATTTTACAAGAAAATTACTTTTCAGGAATCACAGAATTTTGTATTGTCATATTTAGAACATAAGAATAGCCATAGTGGGTCAGACAAATGGTCCATCTAGGCCAGTATCCTGCTTCCAGCAGGGGCCAATCCAGGTCACAAGCACATGACAGAAACCAAATTAGTAGCACCATTCCATGCTATCAATCCCAGGGCAAGCAGTGGCTTCCCCCATGTCCGTCTCAATAACAGACTATGGACTTTTCCTCCAGGAACTTGTCCAAACCTTTTCTAAACCCACATACGCTAACCGCTGTTACCATATCCTCCAGCAATGAGTTCCAGAGCTTAACTACTCTTTGAGTGAAAAAATATATCCTCCTATTTGTTTTAAAAGTATTTCCAAGCAATTTCATTGAGTGTCCCCTGGTCTTTATACATTATGAATGAGTGAAAAATCAATTCACCTCCACCTGCTCCACACCACTCAGGATTTTGTAAACCTCAGTCATATCCCCCCCCCCCCCCCCCCCCCCCCGCCATCTGTTTTCCAAGCTGAAGAGCCCTAACCTGTTTAGCCTTTCCTCATATGGTCTCTCTTCTTGGAACCTTTTCGAATTCCACTATATCATATATTTTGTTGGTATTTTTGGTGTCATCAGCTGAGACAGGATAAAAGGGTAAGGTGTTCCATTAATCTACCAGTTTTCAGATCCAAAGCTATAATGGGTTATTCATAAAGGGGTCATTTTACTAAGGCAGGCTAACAAGTTAGCGTGCGTTACATGCCATGCAACCCATAGGTCAATGGGCTTCATAGCATTTAGCTGACTGTGATCCTTATCCAGGATGTTCTTCCATGAACACAGAACAAAGGTACTTGGTCTCATAATTCCATTTTTAGTTTTCCTCCTTTCATTAATAATATACCTGAAATTAAGTCTTTTCACCCCTCCTTACATTTCTAGCCACTTGTTCTTCCACTTGTGCTTTCGCAAGCTGTATATCTCTCTTCGCTTCCTTCAGTTTCATCCAGTATTCTTTCCTGTGTTCCTCTTCTTGGGTTCTTCTAAATTTCATGAACGCCCCATTTCAACACTTGACAAGAACACAACAGAGCACACTATTCACTCACAACATAACATGTATCTAAATAAAGATTCCACTTATGGTATACATATGCAGTCATGCAATTTCATAAAAGCCTTTTTTTGCATGTGAAACAGACTTCAAAAACACAGGCAAATGGTCTTCAAGATCCAGAACAGCAGGAAAAAGAAGAAAGACCCTCGTGATGAAATAAAGCACAATTTATTCAGCTCAGATGAGTAAAAACTACATACAATATTCCTCTAACTGGGTGTATGTAGTTTTTATTCATCTGCGCTGAATAAATTTAGTTTTATTTCATCACATTGGTCTGCTCTTCTTTTTTCTGCTGTAAAACAGGTTTCACATGTGAAAAGAGGTTTATCAAATTACCCCCATTAAGCAGAGACCAGTTAGGCATCAAAAAATTGCTGCCTAGTTTTCCCAGGAGTTAAGTCAGAGCAGAAGGAAAGCAAGATGTTTAGAAAGAAAATGGCACAAATCGCTTTGGAAAATGGATAGGGAAATTTGGAAGAAGCTTCATAAAACATAGAGGCAAGGTAATTAAAACAAGGAAAACATTCTATACAGCGGCTATGCTGACCACTGGAAATTCATCATGAAAGAATTATTTGGTGCCTCCCATTCTGTTAAGGAAAATAACTTCCCAGTACCGGAAGCTGAGACTTTTTGCAACTTTACAATCTAAAAATCTATGGGATTAAGTATTCAGCCGGTGGCAGTGAGTGTTATGCGGACCACCACCAGTGTTATTCCCTGATATTCAGTTCTGAGTCATTGAATATCCGGCTTATGTAGGGGAAAGGGAAATGGGACTTGATATTCCACCTTTCTGTGGTATTTTGCAACTACATTCAAAGCGGTTTACATATATTCAGGTACTTATTTTGTACCTGGGGCAATGGAGGGTTAAGTGACTTGCCCACAGTCACAAGGAGGTGTAGTGGGAATGAAACCCAGTTCCCCAGGATCAAAGTCCGCTGCACTAACCACTAGGCTATTCCTCCAGAGCTGGCTAACACTTAGCTGGTAAAGTCAATATTTAGAACTTAACCGGTCATGGGTTGCCGGATAAAGATAGGATTATGTTTTATGTGGTTGCCTGGTTAAGTGCTGAATATTTGCACTAAACCAGCCAAGTGCTGAGTCTGTCCCAGTAATGCCCCCACAATGGCCAGTTTTCACTTAGGCACTAAGGGCTAGATTCTATATATGTCTCCTGAAAATTCCATAATCACTAACAAAAATCCCAAGGGAGAGACAAAAATGGAAACTAATAATAATAAGTCAATCCCTAACTAAAATAGTGGAAATCAAAGGGTAAACACAGAATGTTCACGGAGAACTTCTTGAGAAAATCTCATGAAATTAATATATTTTTTATTTTTTATTTGAGAGTTAAAGGAGGATTCAGCATAGGCTGTGCATACAGCCGAGCAATATTTCAGTGAGTTACACCGCTGAAAAGTGGCTCACCTGAACAGCTCTACACATCCTCCGATCTAAACCGTCTCTACAATTTTTATAAAGTGAATGCCAAAACCCTAATGGTGAATAATCAATTACCAATTAATAAGTTCTCCCTGAACATACTGTGTCCCCAGAATTCACCTAGAGGAGGAAAACTATCCTGCTTATAATCGAATGAGAAAAACGCCCAAGTTCCGACCTAAATCGGGAGATGGACGTTTATCTCACAAAAACGAATAAAGCGGTATAATCGAAAGCCGATTTTTGGACGTTTTCAACTGCAATCCGTTGCGGATGCGGACAAAGTTGACGGGGGCGTGTCGGAGGCGTGGTGAAGGCGGAACTGGGGCGTGGTTATCACCCGAACAGAGATGGGCGCCTTTCGCCGATAATGGAAAATAAGTATGCGTTTGTAGCTAGAATTTAGGGCACTTTTCCTGGACCCTGTTTTTTCACGAATAAGGCCCCCAAAAGTGCCCTAAATGACCAGATTACCACCAGAGGGAGTCGGGGATGACCTCCCCTGACTCCCCCAGTGGTCACTAACCCCCTCCCACCACAAAAAAATGATGTTTCACAACTTTTTATTTTCACCCTCAAATGTCATACCCTCCTCCCAGGCAGCAGTATGCAGGTCCCTGGAGCAGTTGTTAGGGGGTGCAGTGGACGTCAGGCAGGTGGACCCAGGCCCATCCCCCCCCCTACCTGTTACAATTGTGCTGCTTAATGCTTAGTCGTCCAACCCCCCCAAACCCACTGTACCCACATGTAGGTGCCCCCCTTCACCCCTTAGGGCTATAGTAATGGTGTAGACTTGTGGGCAGTGGGTTTTGAGGGGGATTTGGGGGGCTCAACACACAAGGGAAGGGTGCTATGCACCTGGGAGCTCTTTTACCTTTTTTTTTGTTTTTGTAAAAGTGCCCCCTAGGGTGCCCGGTTGGTGTCCTGGCATGTGAGGGGGACCAGTGCACTACGAATCCTGGCCCCTCCCACGAACAAATGCCTTGGATTTATTCATTTTTGAGCTGGGCGCTTTCATTTTCCATTATCGCTGAAAAGCAAAAACGCCCAGCTCACACATTGTCGAATAAAACATGGACGTCTATTTTTTTGCGAAAATACGGTTCGGTCCGCCCCTTCACGGACCCGTTCTCGGAGATAAACGCCCATGGAGATAGGCGTTTCTGTTCGATTATGCCCCTCCACGTAGACTAAATACTTTTTTGAAAAACTTGAGCACAGTCTTGACTTGTTGCAAAACTTTCTTTAGCTCGAAAAATAGACACTAGAATAAAGAACCCAACAGGAGCCAACTTATCTGAACTGCAAGTGCGTTGCTTATTCACTGTGAGGTTCAACACGTCCTACAGAAATTTCTGTTTCAAAGCTCTTCCTCAGGGACGCCAGTGTACGTTTGTGAAAATTCCATGCAGAAAAAAATACAACTAGGCATATCCTCTATAGTATCCCTAAATTATATAGAATGGGCTTAAATTTCTGCACAGTATAATTACGGACCAATGGGGCATGTTTTACTTGGCGTAAATCCCAATACCTAAATTAGGTGCAGAGTGGGTATATTCTATAACAACTTGCATAGATTTTAGAAAGCCCATGCCCGGTCTTGCCTATGGCCATGCCCCTTTTCAACTATGCGACTTAAAATTTTCACACAGTACATCACAGAGTACATAGCGAGTTGTATGTGTAAATCTTAATTAATGCCAATTAGTGCTGATAATTGCTTGTTAACATCTAATTAACAGCGCCAACTAGCTAGTTAAACAATTAAGTTACGCTCATTGTTATAGAATACGGTTCAATTTCCACATGGAGATTAAGGCGCAATATATAGAATCCTGGGGTAACTGCTCATTTTTGGCAGAGATAACCGGTTAAGTGCCACTGAAAATTACTGGATAGCCCTGACCAAGCGATTTAACGGGTCAGCAGCCATTTCTGGCCGGTTAAATCATTTTGAATATCGACTAGTATAAGATCTGTCGTGAATTACAGGCCCTCATCCTGGGCAACTTGGCAGTTAGGGATCATTCATGAATTCTCATATCAAAATATAATTGCTTTGATGTGTGTGATATCAAATAAGTAAAATCTTTTCTGAATAAAAACACTAAGGAGTCCTTTTACTAAAGTGTGCTGAAAAATGGCCTGTGCTGGTGTAGATGCATGTATTGGACGCACGCAGGTCCATTTTTCAGTGCACGTGCATTGGCCAAAAATGGACGTGCAGCAAAATAAAGATTGGCACGTATCCATTTTGGGCCTGAGACCTTACCACCACCAATTGACTTAGCAGTAAAGTCTCACACGTTAACTGGGCAGTAATCATCAGCACATGTACAATGCCGATTACCACCCGGTTAGTGCCACGTGCTAGAAATTTTCCAGCGCATATAAAAAATGAAATAAACTCCCGGGCCACGCTTTAGCCGGGGCACTAGTTCAAAATTGTTGCACGTTGGGCAGGCACAGATACATTATGTAAGTTCCTTTCCGCTAGACCTTTTCTCCAGCCTAAAACCCTGCCGTCCTAGATTTTATTCCTACACTTGCTGGCTGGGGTGAAAATCAACCTCCCGGGGGAATTAATCCCTGAAGTCTTTTCTGAGTGTCCCCAATGTATTAAAATTTCAGAGTGTTTTGTTTTTTTTAACCCTCGGACTGACAGACACAGACATTCTCAACCCATTATATGTAATTTTTTCCAAGATAATAAAGTAACTATATCAAATATTTTCAGAATATAGTTTAAGCAGTGGTTCCCAAACCTGTCCTGGGGGAACCCCAGCCAGTCAGGTTTTGAGGATGCCCACAATGAATATTTATGAGTTAGATGGAGGCAGTGAATGCAAATCTAACTCATGAATATTCATTGCAGATATCATGAAAACCTGACTGGCTGGGGTTCCTCCAGGACAGATTTGGGAACCATTGGTTTAAAATTTGCTTTGAGTAGTTCTATGGTAGCTTGGATTTCATGTTTGAAGAGAATTATGAGTTGCTCAACAGAACAGGTCTGGGGGGTGGTCATTTTGTTTTTGGGGCTTTTTACCCGTAGTAAAAAGAGCTATGGCGCATGGGGAAAATGGCCCCCACTGCTACCACAGGGCCCTTTTTGCTTTAGCATAAAGGAATCCTGTGCAGTAGGAATGGATCCTCAGAAGCTTAGCCAAAACTGGGTGGCGGAGCAGGTGGGGGAAGAGAGGTTGGTGGTTGGGAGGTGAGGATAGTGGAGGGCAGACTTATACGGTCTGTGCCAGAGCCGGTGATGGGAGGCGGGACTGGTGGTTGGGAGGCGGGAAATACTGCTGGGTAGACTTGTACGGTCTGTGCCCTGAAAAAGGCAGGTTAAAATAAAGGTAAGGTATTCACATATGAGTTTATCTTGTTGGGCAGACTAGATGGACCATGCAGGTCTTTTTCTGCCGTCATCTACTATGTTACTATGTTACTATATATGTTACAAACTGTAATCTGGCTGTCCTGGCTTTTGCACCAACCCCCAGATTCTATATAGGTTACCCAAAGTTGGGCACCAGATGCATGCGTCAACTAATTAGTCAGTTGGTCTTTAACAGTCAGTTACTGGAGTTAATTGGAATAGGTTGGCACTTAATTGACAGTAATCAGGAGTTACACACGCATCTACCCTATTGTATACCATGTGCACCTCAATGTCATATCCCACAACTCAAAAGGGGGCGTGGCTATGCAAGGGACATTCCAGGAAATTAGGCACGATGTTATAGAAAACTTGGGTTTATGCATCCAACTGCCATCAGTTGGGCATTGGGATTTACACAAGGTTTCAGCAGGCGTAAGTCCTCGTGTCCAAAGTTGGGCATGGAAATCCCCACTAAGCACTATTCTATAAAGGATGCTTAATGCTAAGCAACCATTATAGAATTGGCACTTAGGGGTGAATTCTATAAATTGCGACTAAAAATTTGGCGCAAGAAAAAACTGCTTGAGCACTATTCTATAAGCCATGCCTAAAGTTAGGTGCAGTTTATAAATTAAAGCTTAAGTGTAGGGGTTGTGCGTAAATTTAGACTCATCTATTTGCACCAAGCATGGTGAAAATGCCCAGCCTAAATTTATGCGTGGAACCCCTTGTTCTATAATTGTGCATATAACTGGAATCCAGGCCCACACTCGACCACAAAACGCCCATGACCCTCCCATTTCTATGCCCTTTCCCAGCCTCTCTCTCTAATGTACACCCCAGCCTTCACCCAGTCTCTTGCTCTCTGTCTTGTACCCCCCTAGACTTCACCCAGTCTTTTTCTCATTTAATCCCAGCCTTCACTTAGTCTTTTCCTCTCTCTCATGTACCCCCCACCATCTTTACCCAGTTTCTTTTTCTCTCTCATGGAGCCCCTACCAACCTTCACCAGTCTCTTTCTCTCTCTCCTTTGCCCCCAGCCTTCACCCAGTTTCTTTTTTATGCTCCACCCAGTCTCTTTTTTCATTCCCCCCTCAGCCTTCACCCAATATCTCTCTCTTTTTCATGTACTCCCCCCCCCCCCCACACACACACACACACACATCTTCACCCAGTCTCTTTCTCTTCACTTGGCTTCAGCTGAAGATTCTTACCATGGGATCCCTGCTTGAGCACCCCGCAATGTTGAGCAAACTCCTTGACTTTGTCCAGGGAGGAGTAGTTTTCATTGGGTTTAGCATCCCCAATCATTTTGAAAAGTTGACTCCTATGGAACAAACTTTCACTATGTCAAGGGAGGGAATATTTGTGTTGAGCTTAACATCCCCAATCACTTGAAATTTTGGCCGCTATGAGGAGCAAGAGATAGAGTCAGAGTGTGTGTAGGTTTCTCTGATAGAGAGAGAGAGAGAGAGAGAGCAAGCCAGTGTGTGCATTTTCTCAGAGTATAGGAGTGTGTTTCTTAGTGGGGGGGGAGAGAGAGAGAGTGAGTGAGTCTCGATTTGAAGCTGTGGCTGTGAAATAAGCAGCCCATGAACACCCTCTTTATGGAAAGTTATCCCCTGCCAAGTTTGATTGCATTTACTCAAATGATGTCCAAATGCATAGAAAGAAAAGCTAAACATTTGACAATATAAAGAAAGAGACATTAATTCACAATCTGCATTTCAAGGTAGATCAACCAAGTTGTAGTATGGCCTTCTTTTGTTGAAAACATTTGCAAAGATAAAAGCAAGTTATCTCATTTACAATCAAGCCAAGGTGTCTACTGTACGTCAAGGGGTAAACTCTGCACCAGCCAGGAATTGAATATTTTTAGCCTCGAAATACACTATAAATTGTCATAATAAATGCATGCACCTGCTCATGAGGAGTGAAGTCTCAAGTGACTCACACAAGGTCACCCTTAGCAAATGTGAATAGACTTTATTCCACCCTGCCACCATTGTGTATTCTGTCTATCACCTTACTTTAGAAAATAAAAGGACAAGCCATTTTTTTCCTAAGTAACCCTGCCATCAGTTGCTCATTTGAAAGGGCTTCTTTGTTTTTTTGCAGCCTGCCTGTTCCTCCTTAGTGTACCCTGCAGGGTTTTTGCTACAACAGAAGGCATAGCTATTGTTTGCACTTGGGAGAGATGGAGGGGAAGGAGGGGAAAGTAATTCAGCCAGATTATAGAAATAAAAAATTATATCGGCACAACTCTGTAGTTCTATGGTAGCTTGGATTTCATGTTTGAAGAGAATTATGAATTGCTCAACAGAACAGATCTGGGGGGGGGGGGGTCATTTTGTTTTTGGGGCTTTTTACCCATAATAAAAAGAGCCATGGTGCATGGGAAAAATGGCCCCCGCTGCTACCACAGGGCCCTTTTTCCTGTAGCTTGATAAAAAGACCCCTGAATAAATTTAGGAAACCAATATTTCTGACCTAACTTTATTCAGGTAGATATCTGGAAATGGTCTGAATATCGCCACTGTCTGGATAACTATCGTTGTCTCTGACCTCACTCAAACCATGTGGCACCGGAGCACTCTCCAGATAGTGCCAAGGCAGTCTACGAGGATATTCCGTGGCTCTATCCCAATAGTGCCACTGAATATCCATGGCCAGTAACTGTTATCTGGACAAATGGCTTGGAATATGAACCAGAAAATTAATAACATAGGTATGGGGAAAAATGAGAAAAAAATATTTATGATGGCAAGAGCAGAGTCCAGAAATGTACTTCAGCTAGTTTAGAGGTAGTGGCAACCTGTCACTCTTTGTTTTTTCTCGCTCTTGTTTTCTGAGTGTCATAAATAAATGACTTAAAGTGTCATCCAAGACAAATGGCCTTTAATCATCTAATGCACTCATTTATCCTAAGCCCCAACCTTAGTCCTAAATTAAGTCCGTTCAGCAACATAACTTCATCTATAAACACCCATCAATCCTACGTGAATTTGATCAGTGCATTTAAAAAAACATAACAAGCTAGACACTTGTCAGCCTGGCTAAGGCCATGTCCCATTTAAAACTTGTTTGGCAGGAGGCGGGTCACAGATCAGGCTGCTTAATAGAATTTTATAAGCAAACCATGGTCTGGCTTTTCCAAACATTCTGAGTGCTACATGAAATAAACTATAAAGGAATATTACACTTCTTAAAAATATGTACATGCTATTTAATTTTGCCTTAATGATTTCACAAGGCTAGTTCCACCACAGTATCTCTTTGTCTGTTGCCAATTGTGTGATCATACGTTGGCCTAAAGTATTCCATTACTCTTATAAATATTGAAGTCAGTGAGGTACTATGACAAATCTATAACAATATCTGGTTCTTTTTTAGGGCACTCTTGCCAGTCTCTAATCTTCCCCATTATTTTGCCATTTTAGCAATTTAAATGGCCCAATACAATCCATATATCTTTTAATAAATATTGCTGCTGGAAAACACATAATTTGTTTTGAATATTGGTGCAATTGCTTCTTGAGGTTGCTTTTAAATCTTAAACACATCTTCTCAAGAATCCTAGCCTTCTTGACTTTAATCATGTGTAACCAGGACCCCAATACAGTGAGGCTGAGGGTGACCCCAGGGGCAGGTACACACATTATTTGTAGGGTCTGTGGCTATAAAATTAAATTCTCCTCCATTGGTCTCCTGATGGCTGGCTCATAGAGGGCAATTTTGAAGCCACCCAGAGGGTGCCTGGTACCTATGGAGCCTGTTCGATAAATGAATGAAGGAGGTCGATATTCAAAGTGATTTAACCGGCCAGAAACAGCTCCATACTGGTTAAATTGCCTGTCTAGAGCTAACTGCTAATTTTCAGTGGCACGTAACCAGTTAGTGCCACTGAAAAGAACCAGTTAGTGCAAAACTGAAAATGGCTATTTTGGAGGAATTCTAGGGGCAGAGTTGGCCATTGACCATTTAAAGAAATCTCCAACGAAATCAACCAAAGTCTACACATCATGAACACCTGGGCAGATGCATTCCAATTGAAACTGAATGCAGAAAAAACTCAATGCCTCATACTTACCTCCCAATACAACACGAATAAATTTATCGCTATTAACACACCTAAACTAAATCTGCCAATCTCAGAAACTTTCAAAATCCTTGGAGTCACTATTGACCGCCACCTAACACTTGAGACTCACGCGAACAACACAACCAAAAAGATGTTCTACTCCATGTGGAAACTGAAAAGAATAAGACCATTCTTTCCAAGATCTGTCTTCCGCAGCCTAGTGCAATCACTCGTACTCAGTCATCTGGACTACTGCAACTCATTATACGCAAGCTGCAAGGAGCAAATACTGAGGAAACTTCAAACAGCCCAGAATACAGCAGCCAGACTCATCTTCGGAAAACCAAAATACGAAAGTGCAAAACCCTTACGTGAGAAACTACACTGGCTCCCACTCAAGGAACGTATCACTTTTAAAGTATGCACCTTAGTTCACAAAATCATTCACGGTGAAGCCCCTGCATACATGTCTGATTTAATAGACCAGCCACCCAGAAATGCTAAAAGATCATCCTGAACTTTCCTCAATCTCCATTTCCCTAAGTGCAAAGGCATAAAATACAAAGTACTGCACGCATCAACCTTCTCTTATATGAGCACGCAATTCTGGAATACACTACCACGCAACCTGAAAACGATCTACAAATTAACCGACTTCCGCAAACTATTGAAGACTCATCTCTTTGAGAAAATTTATCGCAAGGATCAAAACACATGAAGTCCATACACACTAACAGAAATGCATCAATACACTCTCTTCTGAATTCTCTTCCCCCGTATATTCACCACACTTAAAACTCTACCCACAGAGAAAATTGTTATACCCGAATGTTCTCTTGCTATTGTTCTATCGCCCTATCATTTTCCCATTGTTACATTCTATTGTTCTATTCCCCTAATGATATTTTGACTTTGACAGTTTGTCTTCCCATAACTCTTCACAATGTAACCCATAATCGTACTGTAACAAATTGTATTTCCATCATTCACAGTGTATTGTAAGCCACACTGAGCCCGCAAATAGGTGGGAAAATGTGGGATACAAATGCAATAAATAAATAATAAATAAATAAGTACCGGTATACAGAACTTAACCGGCCAGGTTAACTACATAAACAGGACCATATAAAAGGCAATCCTATGTTTATGCAGTAACCAATGGCCGGTTAAGTGCTGAATATCGCACTTAACTGGCTATGCGTTAGCCAGCTCTGGAAACCTGGAGATTCAATGCCAGTGCCTGGACATTGACCAGCATTGAATTTCTGGGTTTAATGATCACCGCTGGCTGAATATCAGTCCCAAGTTGTCCATTTTCCTTTGTAAAATATTAGTGTAACCACTTAAATACACGCAGAAAACTTGGATGCAAGCACATAAGTTAAGCGTGTATGTATGAGTCCCACCCAGGCTTCCACCATGTGTATGCCCACCTGTCAAATATGTGCTATATAAGACATGCTCTCATTTACAGAATAGCACATAGGTGGATTTTTGGCATTTCCCTGCCTATGTGCACAAATACATGCATACATGCAATTATTCTAAATATTTATGCACATTAGACCTATGCCCCTGGATTCTATAAAGGGCACCCAAAATTGGGCATAGATCCCACAGCAGCAGCGCCAAAATAATTAGCTAATTGACTCTAATTATTTAATTATTGGAGTTAACAAGCGCTTAATTGGCACTCATTAGGCATAAAATGCAATAAAAACAGGAAAGGAACTCCATAAAAAATTATAGGAAACATACCATTCAACCAACACACTCAGAAGAAAGAAATCATACAATTAAGTAAATACCAGAAATATACGTCACAAACAAACATTCAAGAACAATTTAGGATAACTCTTCCAGCTGCAGGATCCAGTCTAAAAGGCAGCATTAGCAGTCTAATGTATCAAATGCTAGTTGAAAAAGATGTATGACAACCGAAAGAGAAGGTAAGATCTCTCCAGTCGAAGATGCTGAGGAAGTGAGTTCCATAAGGCTGGTGATAAGGAGTAAAAGGCAGAAGCACGAATGGATTCCCACCTAGCCTTTGAAAGGGGTGGTAAGACCAGCCTGTTATTGGCTAGGGACCGGAGAGTACAAGATGGTGTATATGATATAGTTAATGCAGCCAAGTACGAAGGGGTAGTGGTGTACAGAGTCTTGGGTGTTAGTGTAAGAACATTGAACTTGGTTCTCTATTCTATTGGCAGCCAACAAAGGCACAGAAGAAGAGGAGGGATCCTATTATATCTGTAAGCTCGACAGATGATACGAGCCGCAATGTTCTGCAGCATCTGGAGGCATTTAAAGTTTGCTTTAGTAATACCTACATTAGCGACATTACAGTAGTCGTACCGGGCATTTATATAAGCATAAAACAAAGAGCAGAGTGACTCAGTGTTAACCATATTTCTGACAGATCTAAGTTGGCAGAGGAAAAAAAAATCCTGTCTTAAGGACTTGAGCCAGAATCAGTAATAATCCCTAAATATCTGACTGCACACATGGAAAATGGGCAGTTAAACTGGATTATGCACAACTCAAAAGGGGGCATGGCCATGAGAGGGGTTTAGCAGGTCAGGGTGTTCACAAAAAATATTCACAGTGTTACAGAGTAGCGAGGATCCGTGCCCAACTTCCACACCAGGGTTTACACCAGGCTTCATAGTAATGTAAGTAACATAGTAGATGACAGCAGAGAAAGACCTGCACGGTCCATCCAGTCTGCCCAACAAGATAAACTCATATGTGCTACTTTTTGTGTATACCTTACCTTCATTTGTATCTGCCATTTTCAGGGCACAGACCATAGAAGTCTGCCCAGCACTAGCCCCGCCTCCCACCACCGGCTCTGCCACCCAATCTTGGCTAAGCTTCTGAGGATCCATTCCTTCTGAACAGGATTCCTTTATGTTTATCCCACGCATGTTTGAATTCCGTTACCGTTTTCATCTCCACCACCTCCCGCGGGAGGGCATTCCAAGTATCCACCACTCTCTCCGTGAAAAAATACTTCCTGACATTTTTCTTGTCTGCTCCCCTTCCCATCTACGGAAAAGGTTCGTTTGCGAACATTTCTGCCTAAGCATTTTCTATAAGCTATGCCTATATTTAGGCACAGTATATAAAATATGCTTAATTAATATCCTAGTGCCTAAAACTACCCACCTCCATTTACACCAATGAAAACGTGGCGTAAATCCCGGCACGTAGATTTAGGTGCATTGGGCCATATTCTTTAACAATGCACACAAATTTTGGAATGCCCATGAAACGCCCATTTCCCTGCCCATAATCACACCCCTTTTTGCCTGTGTGCTTGAATTTAGGCGCAGTGCGTTACAGAATACATTTAGCAAGTTATGCACGTAAATTCTAATTACTGCTTAAGTGCTGTTAACAATGCTGATTGGCTTGATAAGCCAACTAAGTTAGGCACGTTGTTACAGAATACATTTGGATTCTGGCACAGAATGCTAGGCACGCTATATAGAATCCGGGGGGGTATGGGACCACATAGGTATCTGTTAAATCAATATATGTGGTCCCCAAAACTCCCCTAAGCCCTATTCTTCTGATTCTTTCTCACTCAGAATACAAAACAAGTTAAAGGTATTTTCAGCAGTCGCCTGTGCCACATTACCAAGGTTGTATATATTCTTCAGGGCCTGCCGGATTATTACAGTACCATTCAGCTCCTTGGGAAATTTTCCCCCAGGACGGCTTTTAAATTCTAAAGAAAAGATAAGGCCAAGCAGCTAAACTGGATTTAGAATAAACCCAGAAATTATCACAGATGCCTTTTCCTCTGCCACACTGTTTCAAAACTGCTGATAGGAAGGAAGCTCTATTCATAGAGATTTTCCCTTTTTTAATGCACTGCATGATTTTATGTTATTTTTTTTTTGTTATTATTATTGGTGGGGGCCTCTCTTGTGACTTGCTAGCAATTCAATTATAGCTTTGTGGAGATAGCGTTGAACCCAGAGGGAGAAATTCAGTCTGACAAGAAATATGACAGGACAGTTACAGAGTGTTTATGCAATTAAACTTTCCCTGACAATACTTGCGAAATGATGAATTCATGGGTGGAGGTGTGTGTGTACAGGCAGTGCCCCACGAGCGCTGCACATTTTTCATGATTATACAACTGTTAGGATCTTTCAAGAAACAGCCTGGAGTGAGGTGAGAGTGGGAACGCTATCTGCCAGTGTGTTTACCAAAAGGTTTCATCTCCCTCCTCCTCCTCCCTCCCTCCCCTCTTCTTTGCATCCAGTGGACCTCGATTTGGCAGCTGGCAAAAAAAAAAAAAAACAAACATCTATTTTAGAGTTGCAATTTGGAAATTAAGATTTACCAGGTGAGTCTGTCTCTCCACCCCAGGCCATAATGAATATTCATGAGAGAGATTTGCATGCAGTGGGGGCAATGCATGCAGATCTCTCACATGAATATTCATTGTGGGTATCCTGAAAACCTGACTGGCTGGGGTGCCTCCAGGACCAGGTTTGGGAACCACTGGTCTAGATTATTTTTGAATTCTCAGCAAAGGGAGAATAATGCTATTGCAAGTCTCCTAACTTGTGCATTGAATATGCACATATATACATTACAAGAACTTCCCCCCCAGAAAAGACTCACACACACATTTACACCTGTTATTTGATATGCACAGTTTTTCTAGCTTATTTTATGGGCCGATGCATCAGGGCTGGCTCAAGGGACTGTGGTGCCCTGAGCCAACTTGCATTGGTGTCCCCAACTCGCTTTGTTTCTGCCCCTGCCCCCATGGGTCCAGCATCTCTCTCACCCTCCTTTGATCCAGTATCTGTCCCCTTCTCTCCCCATTACCCTGGCCCAGTCTCTCTCTCCTTCCTCTGCACCCCTCTCCCTGCAGGTCCGGCATCACTCCTTCTCCTCTCTCTCCCTACCCATGGTTCTGTAAACTGTGTGCAATAGCTTACGACAGGCTGCCTTTAGCCAGGCCCTGGGTGTTCCCTCTGCTGCGTCCTGCCTGCTCTGAGGCAATTTCCTGCGGGTGGGATGCATCAGAGGGAAGATCCAGGGCCTGGCTAAAGGCAGCCTGCCTTAGACTGCTGCTGCTGGCAACTCACACAGAGTTTACAGGATTGTGGGGAGCAGGAACGGAGGAGAAGGAGCAATATTGGACCCGGAACCACCGGGAGGAAGGTGTGGAGGAGAGAGAGAGAGAGAGAGAGAGAGACTGGGTGGGGGGTGGGAGTAGGGAGAGAAAGGAAGAGAGCCTGGACCAAAGGAGGGAGGGAGAGATACTGGAGTCATGGGAAGGTGGGAGAAGAGAAGACTTAACCATTAGACCACATGATGTTGGAGGCTGGGGATTTTGGCAATCTTTATCACCAGCACCCTGAGCCCAGTGCATCACCTAGTCCAATGATTAAGCTGGCCCTAGTATGCATGTAAACACTAGTTCCTCCCCAACCCTACCCCTAAGAGTGCATAACTTATACACATATCAGGAAAGCATGTTTATAAAGCATATTTCTGTGTGTAAAACACTTTTACCTAAGAAAATGCTTTTTTAAAATGTCCCCTGCACTCAAGTCTTTGAACCTTAAACCTTATTATATATATGCAGATCTGCCAAGTCTCCCACATTTATGGGTCATCTCCCGCATTCCCACTGGGGAAAGAAAAACTCCCTCAGCAGCCTCAAGGCAGGAAGACATTTGTGTTCCTCTCTCTTCCCTCCTCCCACAGTCTGGCATTGCTTACTCCCTCCGCTCTGCTCCGATCCGGCCATCTAGCATTCTCTCTAACTTCCAAGCTTGCGTTAGATCAACGGTGATGGCAGCACTCCACCCATACTGTCTCCAGCCAGCTACCCTGCAGGACCTCTCCTCTATCAGGTCCCACCCTCCTTTCCATGGCCTGCTCCTGCAGGTCCACAGCATGCACTAGTCTGCCTCTCAACACAGACAACATAAACAGCTGGTCTCTGGCCTGGAGTCCCAGAGTTAAAGTTCTATGCTTCAGCTGAAATATATCTCAAGTTAAATTAAAAGATTGTCTAAACATCCAGACTTTAAGGGCTGTTTTAATTTTCAAATAAGAGGTTTCCTGTCAAAGGGCTACAGGAAGAGAGTTTCACAATGATGGAGCAACACATGCAAATGCGGTATTGCATGAAATATGCAGCCACAAATGTTTATGAGAAGGAATCATCAAAGAATTTGCTTGAGATGAACACAAGTTCCGCATCAGCTAATAAGGAGAAAGAAGAGCATATGGATAAGCAGGGATTCCACTATAATAAGCACGATGAGCCAAAATTAAAATGTTAAACATTATTCAAAATGAAATGGCAACCAATGTTGTTCCCATAACCAGTGCTACCAGAGATGTACTACCAGGAAGAATCTGCTCGACTGGTTCTTGCTTTAGATGTTCTTAAGAGTGTTTGGTCTTCTCTCTGGGTCTTTCTTTTCAAGTCTGAATACAATGATTGTTAAATATTATCAGAAGAGCCTCTGTTTCTAAAACTGATCACTTTTCAGAAGTACTGTATTCAGAAGGCAAAGTTTCAAATTCCTGACAACAATCATTTTACCTACAGCATGAATGATGGGAGCAGGTTAAAGGGAGGTGCTCATAAAATCACCAAATATTTTCCCTCAGGAGTGAAATAGCAGTTGCATACCTGTAACAGAGGTTAGAACATAAGAATAGCCATACTGGGTCAGACCAATGGTCCATTTAGCCCAGTATCCTGCCTCTAACAGTGGCCAATGCAGGTCACAAGTATCTGGCAGCAACCCAATTAATAGCAACTTCCATGCTATTGATCCCGGGTCAAGCAATGGTTTCCCCTATGTTCATCTCAATAGATAGCAGCAGCATAAATCAGATACATTAGTGGATGCCATGAACTGATGGCACCAACGCAGACCAGATCTCTTAGACCTCTGGAAATAATGAGGTTTTTCTTTCCCAATCATGTATGGGATTTCTACACAGCTACCATTTCACTAGGCCCCTCAGTTTATTCACATTGCTTCACATCAACTCCCTGGGAAAGTGAGAGGATTTGTATGTCTGATTTATCCTCCATTACAGGTGAATGACTTTGCTTTCTCAGTCAACAAGAATGGAATCAACCACACTAGTAGGGACTCCCATAGCCGAGGGTTGCAGTGTTTGTGAATTGGTTCTCAATTATGTAGGGCAACCTAGTACACAACAGAGGGACTAGCAGTTGAATAAGCCTGTACAATAACTTTTCAAATATACTGTCCACCTAGTAGTTAGATGTAAAAGATATAATGGAAGACCAAATTACAGCTCTACATATTTCCTAGACTTCTGGGGAGGAAGATTGGTGATAGACACGCCTTTAGACTTTAGCAGTGTGCTTGCAATCCCTTGGCCAGTTTGATAAGGTTTTCTTGGCAACTGGAATTCCCAGTCTGTAGTCCTAGGAAAGCTGATTGTTTTGGCATTGCAGCTGGGGTCTCTTCATGTAGTAAGCCAGCACTCTTGTGCAATCTGGGTTTGTAAGTTCTGTTCACCTTTGTGAGCATAAGGCTTCTACAAAAAGTGGGAAGCAAAATTGATTGATGCATTGATTGAATGCTGATACCACTTTTGGCAGGAATTTTAGGGTGCATTCAGAGAATCACCCTACCATCGAAGAATTGTAGGTAAAGTGAGTAGAAGACAGGAGCTTGAAGCTCACCTCTTCTTTAAGTTAAAGTTATGGCTACCAAGAACAGAAACTTCCAGGTTAAATAATTCAGGTTTGCAGAATCCAGAGGTTTGGTTTGATAAACTGGGGTTTTCTATGCTATAACTCTTTTATAAACTTTGGTACTATGGGTGAATTGAAATTAGATTCTTGTTCATGTGCACACAGTAGGCTATCACACTTTAATGTTCTTTTACTAAAGTCACGCTTAGCCCAGACTGTGAGAGGAGAAATAGATATTCAGTCAACTCCTTAGGAGCAGGTAAACTGTTCAAATTGTCCCTGTCCAGACCACAAGAACCTCCAACACTTCCACTTGGAGCTGTAGGCATCCTGTGGGAAGGAATAGTTATGCTATCCAATGATATAGGCTGAACCCTCAGTTGATTCCTCTCTATGGCATGGGGCTTCTGCTGGTGCTGCTGCTGTTGTCCCCTTTGACTTTGTAACAGTTCCTAAGGTCTCTTCTGGAGAACTGCCTTTTGTGCAGGAAGGTTCACTTCCAGGAAATGCTAGCCTGCTCTGCTGTAACAGATGAGAGAGTCTGAAATGTGGAACAGTGGTCTTTCATAACGTTGACTGTCAGCTTCATCTTACAACCAAATAGGCTTTCTGTGATGCAGGGTATGTCTGCTGGCCTGTAGTGAATGTCCTCATAAAGACCTGATACCCAAATCCAGGCTAGCCTTCTAGCTCCTATGTCTACAGAGAAGGTTCTGGCCAAGGTATCAAATACCTTGCATAGGAACTTAATCAGGTGCCACCCTCACTCTTCTGTCTTGAAATGTATCCTTCTCATCTGGGTGAATAGTTTGTGAAAATAGTTTCAGATCGTAGAGGCATTATTGCATCATGTAAAGTGGATACACTGCTATCATAGAACTCAGCATGGCACCTTCAGAACCCTTCTTCCCTATTACTTGTAGATTAAATGATTTGCCATCCTTGCCAGACAGTATGTTCAAGTGTCCTTTCAAACACTTTGCTATGCACACCTACCGATTGGTATGAAAGCCATACGACGTCAAAAACCCAGTCTGAGATGGACCCTGTTTATTGTCAAGTTTTCTAGTAACCAGTGGGCAAGACACCAAATGTTCTCCATTTTGTTTTCAAGGTGTTCTAATAACCTATGGATTGGCAAAACTATGGATTCCATTGGGTGTCTTTGGTTTCTTGTAATATAACTCACTGAATTACCAAGGAGATTCCTTTCCCATTCAGGAGTTGAAGGCAGAGATCTTTGGTTTCTTGTAATATAAAGATCTCTGCCTTCAACTCCTGAATGGGAAAGGAAGCTCCTTGGTAATTCAGTGAATGAACACATAAGTCAGTATTCAGTTAGAAAGGTGTTCACCACCACAGCATAGGGAAAAGGTTGGACAGTAACGGAGATCAGTTAATCATACTTCATTTGACCACTTAGGATGTCCCCCTATGAGAGTCTGAATATGAGAGTCTAAGGCTAAAGATGAATCCTGATCCTCATTAGTCTAGACCCCCCCCCCCAGTGTTTTCTCCTATCTTAAACCAGGTCACTGATCTCTTGGTACATAGGATGCTGCAAGGCTATCAATTCTGGTTCTGCTAGATTAAAAGAGGCATGGCTTGATCTTTAAGACATCCACTCCCTAGGTCTAGAGGGGAATAGCTTTCTAGCAAAACTTACCAATAAATGGCAACAATTGACCCTGAGATACTTCTAATAATGGCTTTTCTGGGAATGAGGCATAGAAGACCCACTTGATCAGCTGCATAAAGATAGTCCTGTTTAGCTGGGACATTGCTATGTTCTGCTGTGTGAAGAAGGGGCCAGATGAGGAGCCATCAGTCCCTGGAATCAAAATAGGTGGACCCTACTTCAGGCCTTTCAGTTTAATGCTGTTTGCACTGATGGTGAAGGTACTAAATGCATGGAATCTTGGCATGATGGCACTGACACCAGTGGTGGCATGACCTAAGGCACAGTATTTATCTTTGGTCTGCAAGCTGCCTTCTTAACCAGTGGCTTCTGTGCCAGGGCTGGTTAAAGTGTTGCATTGTGAGATCCTACCTCCTCTTCTGGAAAACTCATCCTCACTGCACTTCTTTCTGTAGCACAATTCTCTGGCCTTTGAGGAGGTCTTGCACCTGGAGGAAGAATGATACCTGCTCCTCTGATCTCTCCTCTCACCCCCTTGCATTGACTTACTGGATTCCTTCAAAACAAGAGACAGCAGTGAATTTGCTGAGGCTGTGTTTTGCAACCCCTGAATTGCCATGCCTTCGACGACACTTGAATGTAAGAAGGGCAGTTGGAGTCATCAGAGTCAGGGCCCAGATGTAATGGAAGCTTGTGATGGGCATTTTGTCATCCATATTTTCATACATATTTGAACCAAAGTGAGGCTCCACCATCAGGAACATATGACTGGTGAAACTGAACTCAATTTTATTGATGAAGGATGGATGCTTTTGTTCTGTTTCTTTGTGCTTTTCAGTTTAGAGGACCAGCAGTGAGGCACATAGAAAAGAAGCAAAAACAAAGCACAGAACAATGGGCTGGATTTTTTTAACATGCATTGATTTGTGTTACTGAACATGCCCTGTGATCGGAGTTAGATCTATATTTACATCTAACCCTCCTCCTGGACAACAAAGAAAAAGACCATCCAAGGATATCAGAACTAGAAACTATAAAGTGCATACCTACAATCTGTGAGTTAAAGTTTTTTATTTTACAGCCATAATGGAACAAAATGAAAATGTCTAGGTCTGAAATTTCACGTTTTAGTCTAGACCCGTTTTTTGAATAAGGCACAAAAAGGTGCCCTAAATGACCAGATGACCACTGCAGGGAATCAGGGATGACTCCCCCTTTACTCCCCCAGTGGTCACTGAACCCCTTATACCCCCCCCCCCAAAGATGTGATTAAAAATATTACTTACCAGCCTCTATGACAGCTTCAGATGTTATAGCCAAATCTATTAGAATAGCAAGCAGGTCCCTGGAGTAGTGTAGTGGTCAGTGAAGTGCACTATAGAAGGAGGACCAAGGCCCATATCCCATTGTACCTGTTGCACTTATAGTGGAAAGTGTGACCTTCCCGCACTCCCTCAAAACCTACTGTACCCACATATAGATGACCCCTGACCCATAAGGTCTATTGTAGTGGTGTACAATTGGGTACAGTAGGCTCTTGATGAGTTTTGGAGGACTCAGCATACAGTATAAGGGGGTAACGGTGAGATGTGTACCTGGGAGCTTTTATGTGAAGTCCACTCCAGTGTCCCCCTAGGGTGCCCCATTGATCTCCTGGTATGTCTGTGTGTCCAGTCTACTAAAAATGCTGCCCTTCCTACTGTATATCCCAATGGCTTGATTTTCTACGCTTTCACTTGGACTTTTTTTTTTCAAAAATGACCCAAAAAGATGAACACACAGAGCATGAAAACATCTTGCGTGTGGCTATTTTTGAAAAAAAGATAGACATTTTGCTGTTTCAGAAATGACCATATTTCCTATTCGGATTTGAGACGTTTAGCGCAAAACGTCCACAGTCCGACTTAGACGTCATATCGAAAATGCCCTTCTGTGTAACTTTTATAAGCCAAAATGCTTTGAAAATACGCCTCTATGACCTTATGAGTCTTTCATGCCATCATATTCTGTTTCTCTATTTCTATATACCCATTTATGGAAAGACAAAATGTCAGTTATACTGAGTTTCTTGTAATCAGTATCATAATGGGCCTGTGTTATAAATAGGGCTTTTAAGGTGTTGATAAATTGCAGATTTGTAGCACTATAGAAATGCTAAATAGTAGTAGTAGTAGTAGATTTAGGTGCTTATTTTCCAGGTAATTAGGTGTTCTTTCAAAATACAAAAAAATCAGGGATTTATCGGTATTTTCCCACAATGGGTGTTACTGCTGTGCTTTGTACCTTTTCTAGTGGAATCAGATACATTAAGAGTCACAGTGCCGAAAAGTCAAAGAAATCGAGTTGAAGATACAAGACAAGCCAGGGGAAGGGTGGGAGAGTACTAGAGGAAGTGGTATTTATCCAGTAAACTATTTTAATTTGCATTGGGGGAGTGTTTTGTCAGTTTAAACCTAAACCCAGAAGCCCTAGTTATAAAGATAAAGAAAACAAGCATAGCTAGTTATTGCAGAAGCCATGGATGATTAAGTTGAGCTCCCCGGTCTACACAAATCCACGCAGAATGTCTTTAAAAAAAAACACAGCACACTTTAAAACCAGCAGCAGAAGAGAGAGATGCTTTCATATACAAAATTAGCATTCCTGGGCCTAGCTCATGCAAAGGGAGCCTTCACAGCCCCCAGTAGGGTGAAAATTCCAGCCACTGAACAGCGATGACACCTGCTGGTCAGGCTCAGTATATGCACACTAGATTCTCACAGGGCCCACAGTCAATGACTCTTCATGAACTATAAAGACAGATATAGAGGTGCGTTAAAAAGAAAAATTGGAGAAAATTGTTGATATGACAATGTGGGTAATTATATATTGACTTACTAGTTCAGCACAACAAATATTTTTTTTTAATTTTGGCTCTTACTGCATATTCTGTGTTTAAAATAAACAAAGTTGTTGGAATGTCTTCTATTGTGCATGTCACTCTGTCATAAATGTAGGTAAACAGGAATTTCGCCACTATGCTGCTTGTCTATAGCAGTCTTTGCTAGCACCAGTATCATGACATCCTGGAACAAAGTGTAGAAATTGTCACCATAGCAGATGGTAATCCAGTCCTGGTTTTCCCCCTTTTACACATGGACAGAACAGCAGGGCTACAGTGTCACACGAGCAGTAGAGTAAATCCAGGACTAGATTGGCCTGTTAAGGGAAATGATTTGATGCACAAGTGAATGAAGCTTAACTTCTAGAACATGTTTGAGGAATTGCTGTTTGTGAATTGATTTGTAGGGACTGGTTATCTTCTCACACCATTGGGAACTGAATCAAACCATGGGAAAAGTTCAGCCAAATTCTGCAAATGTTTATTGTTGAATCAGAAAAATGCTTATAGTACCGAGTATGAGAATTTGCCTGCTCTTTGATATCATGATGTGTGTAGAGGGGTATTTTCAATATGACGTCCAAATGGTGAAATAAACATTTATAGGAAAACTTTAAAAAAAGCTGTAATCCATAATGGAAGAAAAAAACTAAATGTTTTCCGATACTCAAAAATACACACACACAAAAAAAGGTTTTGAAAGAGGATGTACCAAAAACTGACATTTCTCAGAGTGCCCAACTATATCTCTAAGAAGGGAACCAAATTTCTCTGTGGAGGAGACAAAGCTATTGCCCTCCTATGCCTCAGGAACAGGAGACAGATAATGAAACAGTACCCATCACCTGCCCCCACAAAATGTCTCCATGATGACATGGAGATCTATAAGGAGCAGCCTAGAAGCGTGGGTATGAAGCATTGCCCCCCCCCCCCCCCACCTAGGATCACAGCACCACTCATGTGCAAGTACCTTACATAGACAGAGTTACGTGCACTGAGGTCCCTTTGTTTTTGCAATATGTTATTGCTTTTTCATAAGAAAGAGAAAAAATCAGAATGACAAGTAATTATGGGGCCCCCCTCCACTAACCATGCAGTGGTAAAATGAGGGTGTGGTGGTATAAGTGGCAGTCCCAACATCTGAGGTTTGCAAATGACAGTTCAGTCCTATCTGTGGCCCTCCTTCCATTTAGATTTATATAAGGAGTTTCAGGAAGGGTTTAACGCTCCAGATGGAAAAGAAACCTGAAATGGAATCCTGTTAAAGTGGGAGGGAGTTTCCTTGTCCTGCAGCAGTACCTAGGAGTTCCAGAGTCTGCTGGGAGGGTTTTGACAGAGTGGAACATGGGCTCTGTGTAGGAAACCAGGAGCCTACCTGAGGGGAAGAGTTTCTACACTCCCTCAGTCCCTAGCTGTCCATCAAAAAAAGGCATGGCCTGGAAGGAAGGGGTTAGAAGACTCCAGCAACCTAGGAGAAGAAAGAGAAAGGGCATGGACAAAGAGGGAAAAGGAAATAGCCTCAGCCCAGAGAGAAAGGGCCCAGAGCAAGGAGGTTAGATAGATTGAGAACAGGAGACGGTACGAGGCTATCTAGCCTATTATATGGGTTGAAGCCAGCAGGCGGAGTCACAAGTACACCCAAAACAATAGCAAATGCTATTGAAAGCAATATTTAGTTATTTATTTATTTGGATTTTGCTCACACCTTTTTCAGTAGTAGCTCAAGGTGAGTACATTCAGGTACACTGTGTATTTCCCTGTCCCTGGAGGGCTCACAATCTAATTTTGTACCTGAGGCAATGGACAGTTAAGGTCACAAGGAGCAGCAGTGGGATTTGAACCAGCCACCTCTATAGTAAAAGATTATTAGAAATAATGGACTGCCTATGCGTAAAAAGTCAAAGCTGTTCCAGTTGGATAGGCAGTGCCTTAAAAGGTGGAGGAAATTTTTTTTATATATACTTTTTTGACAGCTTTTTAATTTATTTGAAAGCGTCCCATATGTAGATGTAAATATCATGAAATCAAAACTGAATATCACTAAAACAGCTTCAAAATGTATTGTACCTGCTGGAAGCAGCATTAATAAAGGCTGTATTTTGTACTCATTTTTCTACACTGTTCTTTACAATACAGTAATATATGGCCAAATTTCAGTGAGGATATCCTGTTTACTGATGGGTTCATCTTAACCTTTGTTGTAATCTGCTTGGAGAAGTCTGGAAGTAAAATTAAACTCTTCTTTCAACTGAGCACATGGAATCACATCTTCAACTCATCTCTTTTGTACAAATGCATTATTCTATTTTGCGCATGTTTCAGGGACAAGTGGTTTTCATAAGACAAAATAATAAAAATAAATATTTTCTTTCATGCAGAGC